>NC_046666.1:15081720-15083462 GCF_010883055.1 Belonocnema kinseyi | reverse complement strand
CAATTATTTGATAGAAAATTAATTTATTTTGTTGAAAAGTAAACTTTTGGGTTGAAAATTGATTTATTGTGTTAATTAGATTTTTTTCCGAAAATTAAAAAACTGCAAAATAAAAAAGTGCCTTAAAATCGTCCTGATTCCTTTTTTTAAAATTTTTAAAATCTTTTCAAATACTCACTTAAAATTAATTTTTCAAACTAAAAATCATTTTCAATTTTCTTAGCAATCACAACAATTTTTATTATTCTTTTTGAATATTTTACAATTCTCAAAAGCCTTTTTTTAAATCTGCAAAAATCTGCATCGTGTTTCAAATTATTTCAAATAATTTCAAGTTTTAAATTAATTTTGAATATTATTCTAAATTAAAATTGTAGCGTTCATACTTAAAATTTAGCTCATTACAATTTTAACAAATCAAGGCTTTTTATTTCTAACCACTCTGTTCAAATATGTATAGTTTTCAATTGTTGTTTATAATGGATTGTCCCAGATCTGAATTATATTTTTTTTTCAAAAAATCTCTGATCCAATTCAGAAATACATACAATTGCTTTGATAAGAATTTTTAATTCAGAAATATTTCATTTAAACGCTCAATAATTCATACGTATAAAACACAAACTTTTAACACCTTTTAATTTTACAATTTTTTAAATTAGATTATTTTAAAATACGAAATAACCGTTTAAAATTTGTTATGACTTTAACATTTTAGAGATTTCTGGTTAAAAAATACAAATTACGCTATTATTTTTAAGGTTCAAAATGATAATAATTCACAAAAATTTCAGTTCGTAATATTAAAAATTGAACGATTAAATTAATTTTTTAACTAAAAATTTTTTTAAATAAAAGTTACATTGTTTTTATTTTAAGTTGTTCCAGTTTAATATTTTTGCATTGTTATTTAGAGATAAGAATTTTAGTTCGCCAATTGAAAATGTTAGAAATTAACTCACTATCAAAATAATTGAATTTTCAAATAAAAAAAAAGAGAATAACAAATTTCCAACAAAATAATTACATTTTCCACTAAAATGATAAAACTTCAACAACAAAAGAAGTTTTAATTTTTGATTAAACACTGTTGAACTCATCCAAAAAGATATTAATTTTACACCAGAGTTGACTTTTTAGTCAATAAGGATTCTTTTTAAATTGTTGAATTTCAAAGCCAAAAAGATGATTTTTTTACAAAACAGTGTAAACTTATTTTTAAACGGAATAGTTGAAGGACTTTTGGTTAAAAAATATAAACTTACTTTCAATGCTTTATTCAACTTTCAACTTTCAATTCGTTTATTTTAAGTCTCTTTATATGATTAATTTTTACATTTTTATTTATAAATACAAACTCAAAAGTCTTATTTACGAATTGACAATTTTAAAAATCGAACGGTGTAACAAAGCAGTTTCATTTTCAACTAAAAATAAAAAAACAAAGTTGCAACCAAATCCTTAAATTTTTAAAGAAGGAAATGAATTTTCATTTGAAATTATGAATCTTCATAAAAAAAAGGCTTACATTTTTTATTAAAAACTGTTGAACTCATCCAAAAAGAAAATTTTTTTACAAAACAGTTGAATTTTCAGTCTTTAACTAAAATAATGAATTTTCAGAAAAAAAGATAAAAGTCTTTTTTATTAAAAACAGTTGAAGTCATCCAAAAAAGTAAATTTTTTACCAAATAGTTGACTTTTCAGTCAAGAAAGAAATTTGTTTAAATTCTTTACATGTA
>NC_046666.1:15078868-15081620 GCF_010883055.1 Belonocnema kinseyi | reverse complement strand
AAAGTTTCAAACCAAAATGGAATAGTACAATTTCCAGATAAAAACTGTGCTAAAAAATTGAATTGAACAAGCAAAAAAAACGAATTTTCAACAAAATTGTTAGATTTTCAAGGGAAAAGGTGAATTTTCGACCAAGAAAATTGATAATCTACAAAAAAGACGAATCTTAAACAAAATACGTGAATTTTTAAAGAAGTTATTTAATTTTAAAGTAAAAAAGACGAATTATCTGCAAAAAGTTGAAATTTTTAAGCGAAAAATATGAGTTTTCAATGAAAGAGTTAAACTTTCAACCAATAGTTAAATTTTCAATCATAATTAAAAAACGTTGTTAAAAAACGTATTTTTTTTACAAAGTAGTTCAACTCTTAGTGAAATAATCGACTTTCAAACCCAAGAAGATGTACAGTTGATGTTTTAACCAAACAATTGTATTTTTGATCAAAAATGGTAAAATTTTCAACCAAAAGGATTAAATTTCTACTGAATAAGGTCAATTTCCAACAAAACACGTGAACTTTCAACGAAATTATTTAGTTTTAAAAACAAGAAGAGTATTTCCACCCAAAACTTATAATTTTAATTTTTAATAATATATTTGCATTTACAACAGAACGACTTTACAACCAAAACATGTTTATAGTTCATAATTCAACCGAAAAATGTAATTTTTAATTTAAAAGTATAAATTTTCCATAAAACAATTTAATTTCTACAAATAAAGACGACCTTTTAACGAAACACACGATTTCTTAACCAAAAATGGTATTGATTGATTGTCAGTTTCAAAAATGTATTTTCAACGAAAGAGATGAACCTTCAAATAAAAAAAATAGACTATTATAATATAACATAATTATAATATTATCATTATTAATATACGTATATATAGTATTAATATTTATGTAATTTATTTTTTATACATGAAATAACATAACCTCAAAATATACGAATATCAAGAGGCGCGCGATCTATTTAAATAATGAGAATCGTCCACATCGAAATCTGGAAATATTAAAATCCCAATCTCCTGAATTTATTTCGAAGCAGTTAGCTGTCAGCAGATAGATATATAAATAGAATCGACGAAGTGCTCCGACCGGCAATCGTGCTTCTTCGAGTTTTCAAATTCAGAAGAGGAGAAATGGGTTGCGCGCGCAACTCAGTCATTTACAGCGTCTCCTACTATATTCACACGGACATAGCCCTGTCATAGTATTGGACCGCATCTCGTTTCAGATCTGGGATCACTGACACCGGCAAGTAGTTGATCTCCCAGCACCACCCGCTACAGACGAGCTGATATCTCTGTACGGGGCTTGTAACTTTTCTTGTGAAAATAAAACTGTGTATACCGAAGTTCGTGATTTTTTTTTTGTTAAAAAAAAAGGATAGAAAGAAAGAGGACCTGAACGCTGCTCTAGAATTACAGCACTGCAGCAACAAAAATTTCCAGCAGCGACGATTTCCAGTAGCTACACACTTCCGCCGATAAATATACCATTAGGAAAGGTCGTTCTTTTGTTCTTAAGAACCAGGGATTTTCATTTCTCTCGCTCCGCTTGCTTTCCACACTCTTCAGGGTAAACTATCTTCTTTATTTTATTTTATTTTTTTTTTCTTAATTTCATTGTATCGTCACTATGTTAATACCATCTCTTTGTGTTTGATTTGTGTTTCTTTGAATACTTTGAACTGATTTGAACAGGATCTTTAGAAACTGGACAATCAGGTAGAGGCTTATTTGTTTAATATTCCTACCAAATACGTATTATTCTTTCTTATTTGATTTCGTGCCACTGCTTAAATATTTGCTGTATTTTTTTGTGTGTATTTATCTGCATACTTTGAACTGACTTAAACGGACCCCTGAGGAACCGGATATTCAGGCCGAAGTTTAATTGTCTCATTTTTCCACATATTTTACTGTCTGAATTTCATGTTGGTGCCCTCGTTTAATTGTGTGCATATTTTGTGTTCGATATTTTGCTATTTGTTCATTGTTTCCTACGTGCCTTGATGTTTATTATTATCTTAAATTACCGTGTATTGCCTTTCTGTCGGTACCCTTTTGAGATTTATATCAGTCTCCTCGATTTATTTCGAGCGTGTCTAAATTCGGTTTGAATAATGGGATATATCGAAATTTCGGGTTTTTTCATCTTCAGCGTTCTTCTTTTTCTGTTATAATGTGTATGTCTCGTCTTTAGATGCGGACAGCTAACTTGAACTACTTTTCTGTTTCCGCCGGCGCCGTAAGGCGAATCTCCCTCGCGGTTTATCGTGCCCGTCGCACTCGCTAACGAACATCCGACTCAACCTCTCGAGCCATTTGTTTACAATTCTCGTTCCGTTCCTAACCTCCCCACGTTGCCGGATGTCAACGACGGTGCCCGAAACAATGCTAAGCTCGCTAATCGTTTGCCTCTTTCACCTCTGAAGTTATCAGAGAAATCCTTTCGCCCGATTGAGATCCCGGAACTTATTTTTACACCAATTAAGGAGCTGCCCCCACCCACGGAACTCCTCGCCGACGATGAGTTGTTTATCCCCGTATGCAGTTCGCCGGAGAAATTCTTCGTCACTCCCACCAAGTCGGTAAGGCGAAATCTGGAATTCTGAACTCGATAAAGATTCCACCATCCAACTCGTAAGAGTGGATGTGATCTTTCTCAAAACAAAAAAAAGAACGGTACACGTAGCTCGGCCATACCACTTACGATTTGCGTAGTTGGCCATAGCGCCACTTATT
>NC_046666.1:15075442-15078858 GCF_010883055.1 Belonocnema kinseyi | reverse complement strand
CCCCCCATACTTTGACTATCACTTTTGGGTTTATTTCCAAAAGAAAGGAGGAAAAGAAATTTTTTTTTTCACCCTGAGGAAGATATCAAAATAAAGAATGCAATTTTTTGGAAAAACAATACAATGTCCGCGAACAAATTAATAAATCAACCTATTTTTGTCAAATGTCCACGTTTTAACAAGAATTCAACAATTCTATTACAATATATTATTATAATCTTTTTTTAAGAAGTGTTTCTTCTTTGTGTTGAAAATGTTCATGTTTTGGTAGAAAAGTCATTTGCTTTTTTTCAAAATTAGACGTTTGGTTCAAAATTGAAAAAAATTCTTTTTTCTTTGGATAATTCATTTCCTAAATGAAAATTTCACTATTCCATTTTTAATTACAAAAATGATCGATTTTAATTTGAATTTGACCCAGCTGGTTCAAAAACAGTACATTTTGTTTAAAATTCATTTATCTAATTGAAAATTCTTAATTTCTGTAAAAATATGTTTGTCCAAACATTAAACTGTCTTATTGGTCGAAATTAGTTTTCACTATTTGAAAATTAAACTATTTTATCAAATGTTTATAATTTGTTAGAACACTAATATTCTGGATTGGAAATTACAATTTTAGTCAAAAATTAATCTCTTTACTTTTACAAGTTGAAACTATTTTGTTGAAAATTATTTCTTTAAATAAAATGTATCTATTATATTTTAAACCAAAAAAAAATTGTCAACAAAAAATTGAATATTTGGTATATCAATCAAAATATTTTTAATATTAAATTAAAAAAAGTTGACTTTAAAAAAAACGCAAAATTAAAAAGTGGATATTCCAACCAAAAATGGGGGGGGGGGGTCGAGAAATATTGTTACTTTTTGTTAGAGTATTACTAAAGATCATCTGTTCATTTATACATTTCATTATTCGGTTAAAAATTTAACGATTTTCTTAAAAAGACATCCCTTTTGGTTGTAAATTCAACTGTTTTGTGAAAAATTCTTTTTTTTTTCAATTAAAAATTCAACTTTTTCGTAGAACATTAACCTTTTTTTTAAATTCATATTTCGTTGCTGAAAATGTTTTAGCTGGAATCTTTTTTGGATAAAAATTATTTTTTCTGAAAATTTGCCTTTTTCATTTCAAAGTTCATCTTTTTTAGTAAAATTATTGTGTCTTTCATGGATAACAATTCAACAGTTTTGTTGAAAATGCAACTATTTTCTAGAAAATTTACTAACTTTTAAAAGTTTTTTATTTATTTAAAAACTCACCTGTTTTAGTAGAATATTTATTTTTCTTGAAAGAATATGCAACTGTTTGGTTGGAAATTTAAGAATCATTTTTGAAAGTCATACTTTTTGATTTAAAATTTCGACCATTTAGCAGAAAATTAACTTATTGTCTAAAATTCTTATTTGGTTATTGGAAAGTGAACTTGAATCTTCTTTGATTAAAAATGCAACTATTTATTTTAATTTTTTTTAATCTTCTAATTTAAAATAAATTTAATCTTTCTTGAATAAAAAATGCAACTGTTCGGTTGAAAATTCATCTCTTTCTTAAAAGTTTGTCTTTTTAATTTAAAAATTCACCTGTTTCAGCAGAAATTATACCTTTTTCGAAACAGTATTGCTGAAAAGTTACACCTTTTGTTTTAAAGAGAATGAAAATTCAACTATTAAAAAAAAAACAGATTTAATAAAAAATTTATCGGTTTTAAGAAATATTTCATCTGTCTTAAACAAATATGGAACTTTTTGGTCGAGAACTAAATCATTTTGTTTTAATCTCATACTTTTCGGTTAAAAATTTTATTGTTTTGTTGGAAATTTAATTATTCCGTGGAAAATTTTGTTTTGCTGAAAATTTATTTTTTGGTTTTAAAGCATGAACTGAAATATTTTCTAGATGAAACATGAACTTAAAATTTTTTTGTGTTTTTTTTTCATTAAAAATTCATATTTTTTATTACAAATTTCAAGTTTTTTGTAAAAAATGCAAATGTTTGTCTCAAAATTTATCAATGTTGTTAAATCTTCAAACTTTCTTATTAAAATTAAGCTGTTTTGTTGAAAATTTAATTATTTGGTAAAAAATTTAACAAGAGAAGTTCCCTTTTTTTAGATAAAAATGCAACTATCTAGTAGATAATTTAAATAATTTGTTAAAAATTCATCCTTTTGAATGACCAAAGTCGCCTTTTTACATTCTCATCATTTATGATTAAGAAAGTATTAGAATTGTCGGAAATTTGACATCACACTTCTTCAACGGATCTCCACGTTTCGAGAACCCCTGAATCCGAAAATCAGGTTTTCACGATGACGTCTGTCTGTCTGTCTGTCCGTCCGGCCCCCCGCCCGTAAACACGATAACTCTCCAAAAGCTTTGAAAAACGTAATCTTTGACTATACTTAATTAAGTAGACAATTCAGAATATAAAGACGCATATAAATACTGCCATCTGAAAGAGATCTTTTTGATAAAGTTTTCGTTTTTTTGTTTAAAAAAAGTTTAATCTTGAAAAGACAACTGAAATATTTTTTGGATGAAAATGAAAAAATTTAAAAAAAAATTCCTAAATAAAAATTTATCCATTTTTAAAGAAATTTGCTCTTTTTTTATAGAAGTACAACTATTGGGCAGAGAATTCATCATTTTTGTTAAAAGGTCGTTCTTTTTGGTAAAAAATTCTTTTTCTTTTATTGAAAATTCAATTTTTCCGTAGAAACTTATTTCTTGTTTAAACATTCATTTTTTGATCTTTTGTTTATTTCTTCGGTAAAAAATTTTTATTTGTTGAAAATTCGTCTTTTTGATTTTAAAAATCTTTGGTATCATGTATAAATTTAATTTTTTTTTTGTTGAAATATATACTATGGCTTTTCTTCCTTAAGTATTTATCGTTTTATGTTAAAAATTCAACTATTATGTTAAAAATTTAATTACTTTGTCGTAAAATTTAGGTATACTGTTGAAAAGTAATCTATTATAGTAAAACAATTTTTTTTTGTTAAAAATAAATTAATAAATTTCAAAATTTTACATTCGTATCTAAATACTATTTTATAACAATGTTGAAATGCTCGTACATATTTGAATATTAATGATCAAGGAAAATAAAAAATTAGTCAAGGAAACATCAGGGAATTTTAAAAATAGAGTAACGGGTTTTTATTTTTTATTAGGACATTTTGAAATTATATTACATTATTTTCCAGAAATAACGACTTTTTACTATTTTAGGACAAAAATTTAAACCAGTCAAAATTGCAAAATAATTGCCAAATATCTTAAATAAGACAAAATATGACATTCGTGAATGGGGGAGGGTCGGTAAGGCCGGTTTTTGGCCTAATTTATTTTTGGACCAAAAAATCTGAAAAAATCATGGTAGTATCTTATAAGTATCCCGAGTCGA
>NC_046666.1:15017958-15075342 GCF_010883055.1 Belonocnema kinseyi | reverse complement strand
TCCCATGACCTTGAACCTGACGCGATAAAGGTCAGCGGACACCAGGTTCGTAATCAGCGACCCCAAAAACCTATAACATATTTTTTAAAAAATTTTTTACCGCTTTTTCTCGATTTGACCTTCAAATGACCTTTAAATGACCTTGAACCTGAAGCGATAGAGTTCAACGGATCCCAGATTCGTAATTAGCGACTCCAAAAACCTATAACGTATTTTTTTTTGATTTTTTTACCGTTTTCTCTCGATTTGACCTTCCAATGACCTTGAACCTCACGCGATAAAAGTCAAAGGACGCCAGATTTGTATTCGGCGACCACGAAAACCATAGTAAGCCCGAACTAACCTCAGAATACATGTTTAAGAGTGTCAAATCTCTCGAAAATACAGTTGGTGGGTAGTGGTGTTTCCTATATTTGTAGGGGTGGCTGGGGGGTCGAGGGTAGTCCGTTTAGCGTGCAATCGACTCGGGATACTTATAAGATACTACCATGATTTTTTCAGATTTTTTGGTCCAAAAATAAATTAGGCCAAAAACCGGCGTTACCGACCCTCCCCCTTTGTGTAATTTATTCCGAAAGTCAATAATTTTCCACGATTGAGAGGAGAGAAAAATTATGTTAGGAAATAATAATTGTTTAAACAATTGATTCTGCTTGGATTGCATGGATTATTATTCAACGGAATAATTTCAGAATATAAAATACATTTTTGAAGAAAATGTTTTAAAATTGAATATGGGTATTATATCTTTCATAAATGTTTGAACAAACATTTGATTTTGAATCAAAAATATCTGGTTATTCGTAAACAAAATTCAATTACGTCAAGAATGACAAATTGTAATAAACATTTTTTCATGTTTACATTTTTCCAATACATACACGGATATAAAAAGTACGCTTTAATGAGCTAATTCGTAGCAAACAATCATAGCACGTTCTGTATGAAGAACAAACTTAATTTTAACTTAAAATCAATCTGGTTAGGTAAATTTTAAAAACTGGGACTATCTTCCTGGTAAAGCATAGTATTTTTCAGCATAAAAAGCAGAGATTCTTTTCGATTTAATAATAACGTTTGCAAAATCGTTCGCATTGAAAATGAAGATTTTGGCTGGAACTATAATCGTCAGTATTGCAGTTTTCCTGTTTGATTCTGTTCGTAAGTGCTAGAATACATATATACAGACGAATCTGGATTTATTGTTAGTTTTTGGTCTGACGATGACCATAATTCCAGAGTTTTGAAACTATTTTTTCTCTCTCCTGCTTCTCTCTCTATTTTGTCACGCCTGAGTGAACATCATACATACCCCCGCAGATGCTCTTACCCATCCCCGCACTGAGGCGTCAATTCCCGGACAGGCTCAATCCAATTTTGACAATTAATATAAATATATATTTATTTAATACAGTTATAAAAAATAATACATGATTTTTTATGTTAAAATTTTTTAAAATATAGTTATTAAATTCTCTACAGAAAAAATACACGATTTTGGAAATCATTCGGAATTAAAGACCCATAATCAAAATTCAAATTTCTGGAGTTGATAAAATTTTACCATTAAACATTTGAAACAATTTTTTAAATTAAAATTTATATTCAAGGATATTTTAAGCACTCAAACAGTGAAACAATTTATTCTCATGACTTTTTTCCATGAAAAGAAAATTATCAGAATTACAGTTAATTTGGTACAAAAGTCATTCCTTTGTCTTCAAAATTAGTCTTTAGGGTTAAGCATTTAAATATATTTTATTTTAATTCCCTCATTTTTGGTAGACCTAAAATCTCTTTTTTTCTGCTTTGAAATATGGTTTTGCTGATTTTTCACTTTTTTAAATTCTATTTGTTCGAATTTTTATTCTCTGTTGATTTACTCCTCAACTGCAAATTTAACTTTTCCTTTTTTAATACAGATATGGATAATTTTTATTTGATAATTGACCCGATTAGTTGAAAATCAATATAATTCGATAAAAATTAATTCCATCTATTTGAAAATTTTTATTATAGTGAAAATTTGTTTGTCTGACAATTGAACTCTATTATTTTTTGTGAAAATTGCTTTTTACTAGTTAAAAATTAAATTGTTCTATGCAAAGTTTATTTGTTGGTAGTAAACTAATCTTCACGAGTAAATTTTTTTTTTTTTAAATTAATCTCTGGTATAGAAATGAACACTTGTTATTGTAAATGCATATTTTCTTTTTAAGATGAATTAATTTTTTCTACTGAAAATTTATCTACTCTATTTTTAAATCAAAACTAATCTTATTTATATAAAAATTTCAGTATACTACAAAATTAATCAATTTTGATTTGGAATTCAACAACTTCTTCGAAAAATATGATAATTGTTTAAAGTTCGTATTTGTGGACAAAAAATTATTCTTCTTGGTTGAAAGTTCATTGTTCGGTCATGGTGTTGTCATTTGTTTAAAAATTAATCTGCTCCCTTGAAAATCTAATTTTTAGTTTAAGAAAATATATATTTTTTTAATTGAAAATTTTAATATTTCATTTGAGGATTAAAATGAGAATTTTTTAGTAAGAAATTCAATTGTTTGGCTGCAAATGTATATTTTTTAGTTGAAAATTTTGCTACTGGTTTGCAAATTCATATTTTTTCATGAAAATTCGTCTTTTTTGGTAGAAAATTATTCTTTTTGGGAAAAAATTTATTTTTCGTTTAAGCCTTTAATTATTTGTTTGAAAACTACTCTACTTAATTTATATTTAAACCATTTTTTTAATGTATCCTTTTTGGTTCGAAGGAAACATTTTTTGTTAAAAATTAGTGTTTTTGGTTAAGCATTCTTTTTTTTTAATTTCCATTTTTTGATTAAACCTTTGTTAACTATTTTACTTTTGGTTAACAATTTATTTTTTTAGTTTAAAAGGTATGTATTCGGTTGAAAATTCGTCTTTTTCGGTAGAAAATTATTCTTTGTCGTTGAAAATTCAACTATTTATTGAAAAATTAATTTTACATGTCGAAAATTAATTAATTTTTTTGTTGATTTTTTTAGAAAAATCGCTCTTTTAGCTAAAAATGTAACTATTTTGTTAAAAAAATATTTTTTTGTGTGAATACTTAATTTTTTAACAAAAAATTTTACTATTGTTGGTTAAACATTTTTTTGTCAAAAATTTAGCTATGTGTTCGAAAATTAATTTTATTTTATGAAAATAAATAAGTGTATGAAAATAAATCATTTTATGAAAAATTAATGTTTTTTACTTTAGCAAACTCTATTCTTTAAATTCTAAATGAAGTTGTTTTATTTTTGGTTGAGAATTAATATTGTTAGCTTAAAATTCGACGAACCGGTGAAATGCAATTTTTTAGTAGAAAATTGAACTGCTTTGTTAAAAATTGGTAATTTTTGGGACAAAATTATACTTCTAGGTTATTTTTTTAACTCTAAGTAATTAAAATTTATTTTTCACTGTAGAAAATGAATAATTTAATAAACACATAGAAAACTCGTCTTTTTAGTTCAGGATGTAACAATTTCGCTATAGATATTTTTTTGGTTCACTCTAATTATTTTTATCCTAGATAAAAATTTTCTGCTTATGTGCTATTGAATTCTTTTTGAGAATTAATTTCTTTTTGTTACGAAATTAATGTACTTTGTAGCAATATCAACAACTGTTTTTCTTGAATCATTTTTTTGTGAAATATTCTTCATTATAGTTGCATATTCATTTTCCTCTGATAAAAATTTACTATTCCTTTGAATCTTATTTTTTTGTTGAATAATCAATTTTCTAACAAAAATTTGAACTATTTTAGTTCAAAATTCTTTATATTAGTTCAATATTTATCTCTTTTCTTAAATATTAAATTACTTTGTTGAAAAATTAGTTTTCGAATTTAAAATTAATCAATTACAATTTTTGTAGAAAGTTGATGTTTTTCAGGTGAAAATTGAACTATTTGACGGCGAATTCAACTAATCAGTAAGAAATTATTCTTGCTTTGTTTAAAAAAATTGTTTTGTTAAGTCCTGTTACTATCTGTATGATTATTATTCTAATTTTTTGAATATAAAATAACTTTTAAAAAGGTTTTGTCTTTTCTCAAAGTTCAATCTTTTTGTTGCAAACTAGTCTTTTTGTTTAGGCGTTCAACTTTTTTCTTAATTCCTCTTAGTTCACTTCAACTGTTTTTCTTTTAATTTAATGAGAAACTTTGTTGATAATTATTTTCTTTCGTTTAAAAATTACTGAGCTTTGTAGAAAAATCAACAGTTTAGTCAAAAGTTACTTTTTTTTGTTTAAAGATTCTTTATTTTAGATAAAAATTTATCGCTTTCGTTGAAATTTTCTCTATTTTGTTGCAAAATAATTTTTCGGTTAAAAATTTATTTTGTCACTAAAAAGTCAAATTTTCCGTTTCTGGGGAAAAGTGTATCTTTTTGAAATGAAAATTGAAAAATATGGTAGATAATTTATTTGATTACCTTCAAGATTCATGGCATTTGTTAAAAATTAATCCTTATCAATAGGAAATTATTCTTCTGGGTTAAAACTTTATTTTGGTTAAGCATTCTACTATTTGTTTGAAAATTAATCTTGTTTGTCAAAAATCAAACTTTTTTCTTTGAAAATTATATTAACAAAAAATAATTATTCCATATTTGTTTGAAGCTTTTTTTTATTTAAAAATTCATCTCATTACTAACATTTTTCTTTTTAGTCGAAAATTCAACTGCTTGGTTAAAAATTTGTCTTTTCCAGGGTCAAATGATCCCTTTAAGCTCAAAATTCACTTTTTTGTTTTAAAATTTAACTATTTAATTAACAAAAAAGTCTGCCCTTTACAAAATTAAACAATTTCCTGAAAAAGTATCCCTTCATTTTGAAAAATTGTCAATTTTTTAAATAATAAACCTCCTTTTTAGAAAATTAATTTATTTTTTGGTTGATTACAACTGTTTTTTATTTAACACTCAAACCTTTTGTTGATCTACTATTAAATAGTGTTGTTAGAGTTGATTTCTTTTAGCTAAAAACAATTCTACTTTGCAGCAAAATCAATAATTTTGTTAGAAAAATAATTTTCTTATTTGAAGAATCTTTACTTTGGTTGCAAACTAATCTCCTTTGTTCCAAATTTTACTATTTTCTTAAAAAATCGTTTTTTTTTTAATTCAAAAAAATTTAACAAAATAAAAAAAAATATGATCATTATATATTTGACAAAGGGTGAAACAAATTTTGGATTATAAAAAAAGTATCTGTTCATTTAAAAAAAAAGTTTAATTTAATCAAGGATGATCAAAACATCTAAAGTCTGTTAATGAAATTATTATTCAATTCCAAATTAAAAATACCAATATCGAAAAAAAAAAAAATTTTTCATCCTCAGAAGCCCGAATGATGCATTTGTTTATTAATTTGTTTTTCACATATAAATTTATCGACCACCTATGGATTTTTCTAAAATTATCATGAATTTCCCAGTAGAAATAAATGATATTAAAAAAAAAATTGCCGTCGACAGATGCCTCGACAATGCATTTGTTAATTAAATTTGTTTAAAAAGAAACCATTAGATTGATATAAATTTTTCGAATTTTTATGAAATTAACGTAATGTTCCCAATTAAAATAAAATATATTGAAAAAAATTAATTTTTCTATGAAAAAATGTCTTTTTAATGCATTTGTTTATTAAATTTCGATAAACAAATAGAATTTATCAACTTATAATTTATGTTACGGAAATTGTTATATGGTTTTCAACGGAACCGACTGGCATTGAAAAAACCTAACTTTACCACAAAAAAATCCTGAATAATGCATTTGTTTAATTAACTTGTTTAAAAAAAAGTGGGTTAATTAACGAATTATAAGGTTTTCCAAAATTAGCATAAAGTTCCCAATCTAAAAAATGACATCGAAATAAAAACGAATTTTTCTCTTGATAAATGCCTGAAAAATGCATTTAATTATTAAATTTGTTTATAATATTACAATTATAATTTCAAGAAGAAATTTTTTTATCATTACATACTTTGCATCAAAATTTCTCGCCATAAATTTTGTAAAAACGTAAAGTTTTGCAAAATCCTAGAAAACAATGTTTTAAGAAGTGATTTATTTATAAATATTTTATAATGATTTTTTCAACAAAAGAATAATTTCCTACACTAGAAGGATGATTTTATCATGAAAAAAAAAAAACAATTTTTAACTAACTAGTAGTTGAATTTTTAGCTAAAGCAAATATATTTGGCATTCGTTGAATTTTTAAACAAAAAATATTAATTCTAAACAAAAAATGTAATAGTTTCACTTATAATTAAAAAATACATTTTTTATTCAAAAAACATCAATTTATAACACGAAAATGAATTTTCCACAAAGCAGTTAAAGTTTCTACTGAAATAGTTCAATTTTCGACCGAACAGTTAAATTTTCCAAAAATAGTTTTCAACTAAATCAAAGCAGAAATTGATTAAAAGGTTGAATCCGCAATGAGATAAATTTTCAAAATAGGAGATTAATTTTCTATACTAAATGCGACTTTTTAACAAAATAGATGAATTTTTAAGAAAAGTTGAATTTTACACCCAGAACTATTAATTTTCAACAAAAAAGTTGATTGTTCATCAAGTTATAAATTTTTAAATAAAAACTTTAATTTCGAACACAAGAGTTGAACTTACGAAAGTAGCTGAACTTCCAAACAAAAAATGTAAGTTTTTAGGCAAAAATGAAATATTCACGTTTTCTGTTTACAAAAATAATTTTCAACAACAAAACTAATTTTTCAGTTAGTAAAATTAAGCTTCAGAAAACTGGTCAGTTGTTACATTTTTATAAAAACAATGGAATTTTTAATATATATAATATATGATATATATAAAATATTTTACTTTTGGTTAACAATTAATTTTTTTAGTTGAAAATTCAACTCCTTGGTGAATAATTAATTTAAATTGGAGAAAATTAATTAATTTGTTTGGATAAAAATGATTTTGTATTGAAAATTCTGGTATTTTAGTAGAAAATTAATTCATTTGTCTGAATTGTCGAAAAATGAAAATACCCAATTGGGAAATTCCCGAATATTAAAATTCGCGAATAACAAAATTTCCGAAAAATAAAATTACCGAATTGAAAAAGTTTTGAATAATAACATTCTCGAATAATAGAATTTTCGAATTATAATATTCTCGAATAGGAAAATTCCCCAATAATAAAATTCCAAAATAATGAAATTGGCGGAAAATAAAAATACCGAATTGGGAAATTCACGGATGTCAAAATTCGCTAATAATAAAATTCACGACAATTTATGATATTACCGAATTGAAAAGTTTCCGAATTCTGAAATTCACGGGAGTTAATAATATTAACGAATTAGAAAATTCCCTAGAGAAAATTTCCAACTTATAAAATATTCAAATTGTGAAATTCCCGAAATTAAACAGACAAAAGGGACGACTGAAAAAAACCCGAAAAATGAAATTCCTGACACTGTAAAATTCCCGATTAATAAAATTCGCAATTAATAAGACTACCTTAAAATAAAAATACCTACTTGGAAAATTCCCGAGTAAAATTCTCGAATAACAAAATTGCCGAATTTGAAAATTTTTGAATAATATAATCGACAGCTGTTTAGAATATTACTGAATTGAAAAATTCCCGAATTATAACATTCACGGGATTTAATAATATTACCGAATTAGAAAATTACTGAATATTAAAATGCGTGAATAATAAAATTGCCGAAAAATAAAACTACGTAATTGGAAAATTCCCTAGTAATAAAATTCTCGAATAATAAAATTCCCGACAGAAAATTGCCGACTTATACAATATGTGAATTGTAAAATTCCCGAATTGTAAAATTTCTGGAATTAAACATTAAAAAGGCACAACTGAAGAATGCAGAAACATGAAATTTCCGACACTGTAAAATTGCTGAATAATAAAATTGCGTAAAAGTAAAAGTTCCGAATTGGAAAATCGAATATTGAAATTCGCTAATAATAAAATTTCTGAAAAATGAACATCTCGAATTTGAAAATTCCCGAATAATAAAATTCCCGAATTGGAAAGTTCCCGAATAATAAAATTCACGACAGTTTATAATATTAACGAGTTGAAAAATTTCCGACTTATAAAATTTTAGGTGGTTAGCAATATTACCGAATGGGAAAATTCCCAAATAATAAAATTTCCAACTTATAAAATATTCGAGTTGTAAAATTTCCAAATTTTTCAATTCCCAAATTGTAAAATTCCCGAAATTAAACATTCAAAAGGGACGACAAAAAACAGGAACATTTCTGAATCATTAAAATTCGCGAATAATAAAATTTCCAGAAAATAAAACTATCTAAATGGGAAATTCACTAATAATTAAATTATCGAATAATAGAATTCCCGAATAATATTAATGAAATTCTCGACAGAAAATTGCCGATTTATAAAATATTCGAATTGCCAAATTTCCGAATTGTAAAATATCTGAAATTAAACATTAAAAAGATTGATCTGAAAAATAAAAAAAAAATGAAATTTGCGACACAGTAAAATTTCCAAATAACAAAATTGGCGAATAATAAAATTGCGAAAAATGAAAATAACGAATTGAAAATGCCATGATAATAACATTCTCGAATAATAAATTCCCGAATTTAAAGTTCCCGATTAATAAAAGTCACAACAGATTATAATATTAACGAGTTGAATAATTCCAGACTTATAAAATCCACGGGAGTTAATAATATTACCGAAATGGAAAATTCCCGAATATTAAAATTCGCAAATAATAAAATTCGCGAATAATAAAATTGCCGAAAAGTAAAACTACCGAATTGGGTAATTGTCGAATAATTAAATTCTCGGATAATAAAATTCCCGAATAATAAAATTCTTAAATAATAAAATTTCTGAATTATAAAATTCTCAAATTAAAAAATTCCCGAATATTAAAATTTCTGTTAGAAAATTGCTGAATTATTAAATATTTCAATTGTAAAATTCCGTATTAATAAAATACTCGGCAGAAAACAGCCGAATTATAAAATATATGAATGTACAATTTCCGAAATTAAACATTAAAAGGGGATGGCTAAAGAATCACGAAAAATGAAATTCCAGACACTGTAAAATTCCCGAATAATAAAATTTGTTTAAAATAAAAATACCGAATTGGAAAATTTCCTAATATTAAAATTCGCTAATAATAAAAATTTAAAAAAAAATGAAAATGCTGAATTGGAAAATTCCTGAATATTAAAATTCGGGAATGACGAGATTCCCGATTTTTAAGTTCCCGAATGATAAAATTGACGACCATTTTCAATATTACCGAATAATAAAATTCCCGGCTGTTAATAATATTACCGAATTGGAAAATTCCCGAATAATAACATTCCCGACTAAAAATTTCTGAATGATAAAATATTCAAATTAAGAAATTCCCAAAATAAAGCATTTACATTTAATTTATAAATATATCTTATTTATTACAAATACAATAATGAAATATTATTTTGATAAAATTATGTTTAATATTTCAATTCGCAAATTTGGATATTTTAGAAGTCGGCAATCTTCTGTCTGGAATTTTATTATTCTAAAATTTTTCAATACGGTATTTTTATTTTTTAGCAATTTTATTATTCGCAAATTTTAATATATGAGACTTTCCGAACTCGGTGTTTTTATTTTTCGACAATTTTAGTATTAGCGAATTTTATTATTCGGGAATTTTACAGTGCCGGGAATATTATTTTTCAGAATTTTTCAGTCATCCTGAAAATAAATCATTTTAAGAAAACGTAATGTATTTAATTTAAAATATTATATTTTCGGAATTATAAATGAAATTATTTCATTTTTTGTTAAAAATTAATATTTTTGAAATTTTTAACATATTGTTTTGCAAATAACTCTGTACTGTAAAAATTAAAAAAAAAAACATTTAAAAAGTATGCTTTTTGGTTGAAAATTCGTATTCCTGCTTAAGGATTTAACTAATTTGCTAAAAATTTAGTTTCTTTGGTTGACTTAAACTATTTTTATTGTAGATTAACATTTTCTTTTGATCTGTAATTGAGTTTTTTGTGAAGCACAGGCTTCAAAGCAACTTTTTTTTACTCAGATAAAATGAATTATTAATAAATTGTTAAATTTAAACATTTTCACTGATCTCTTGCACAAAAATTTAAAAAAGTTACACATGCTTAAATTTCCTTATTTTTTAGCAAACAATCATATCACGCTCTGTATGAAACAGACCTTGTTTTTACTTCAAATTTTTATGGCGTTTCTTAATCAAGTTAGGTAAATTGCAAAAACCGGAAATTTGATAACAAAATAAAGCAATATCCATGATGAATGCGCAAATTTTAGGATTTTTTATCACAAGTTTAAGAAACAAATGCATACTTCGAGCATTTTAGGTGTGTTAATTAAATTATCATTGACTTCCAAATTAAAAAATTTTTTTCACATTCAGATGCCCGATTGCTGCATTTGTTTGTTTTAAACATATAGAATTTATCAACCAACTATGAATTTGTATGAAATTATCTTGACGTTCCTAATTAAAAAGATTGATATTGAAAAAAAATTTTTTTTTTCATCGTCAGATGCCCCAATAATGTATTTGTTTACGAAACTTGTTTAAAACAGAATAAAATTCATCAAATAATGATAATTATTGTTGACATTTTCATGAAGTTTACAATTGAAGGGACTAGCGTTGAAAAAAACTAATTTTTCTGCTGAAAAATGCCTGAATAATGCAATTTCAATAACATTTTTTTTATAATAATAGGATATCAAGAAGTTACCAAACATTCTAAAATTAATATGAAGGTTATAATTTTAAAACAATGGCATAAAAAGACTAATATTTCTGTCAAAAAATGGCTGAGAAATGCACTTTTTCATGATATTATCGATATTAATCTCAAGACATTTTTTATATCTATATTGTTCTTATTGAAATTTCTGGCAATATAACTTTTAAAAAACGTTATATTATAAAAAATCCTAGAAAACATTCTTTCAACAAATGATATGTTTATATACATTATTTTTGTTCATTATATAATATTGGATCATCTTTAGCTGGTGTCACTGTATGAAATCTAGGAGATTTAAACCATTTTACCGCTATTGGCGAACACTGGAAACTTAAAATAAAGAAAACTGCAATTTTTTCGTCATAATTGTTTGTTTATAAAAAAATCCTAAGATAAAAATTAGATCAACAGCAGATTTTAATGTAGAATGAAAAACAGTTGAATAAAAAAATAATTTTTAGCATAATAGTTGGATCTTTGACGAAAAAGACGAGTTTACAACCAAAAAGGATCCTTTTTTTTCAAGGACAATTTTTATTTCCAAAAATTTAGATTAAGCTGCAAAAAAATGAGTTAGGGTTCCAAAAAAAAAGAAATTAAATTGAAAAAATTAGTCTTTAAAAGAGAAAAGTGATTTTATCCTGAAAAGACCCCATTTTTAATTAAATAGTTGCATTTTTGCATAAAAAAGTATTTTATCCATTCATTTAATTTTTAACAAAAAATATCAATTCTCAACAAAAAATGTAATAATTTCATTTATTATTACAAAATACAATTTCGGCTTGAAAAGAATCAATTTGTTACACAAAAATGAATTTTTCACGAAGCAGTTAAATTTTCTGTCAAAATAGTTAATTTTTCAAGAAAAAAAGTTGAATTTTCAGACAAGAGTTTTCAAGTGAAAATGGAAAAAAATATAGAAAATAGTTAATAGATACATTTCCAAACAGAAGGTGAATTTTTTGGAATTTTATCGCTAAAACAACCAGGGGTGGTTTCTAATGGTAGCTGAATATTATTTTTGGATTTGAAACTTAACCTGGAGCTTTTAAAGGTGAACTAATTGATTATTTTTATTTAAAATATTTAATAGTTTTTTTACTTATGAACTGTTTTGTTAAAAGAACTTGTCATGGATTCTAGGGGTTCTTGAATGTAGTTGACAAATTCAACTATCTGATTGAAAATTCATGCATTTTTTACAAATTCTTTTTGAAAATTTGTTTTTACTGAAAATGTTGCTATAGTATTAATAGTTGAAAAGCCAACTATTTTATGAATAATTGTTCTTTTTTTTTCAAATCACTTTTTTTAAATTTCTTCTTTTAGAAAATTATTTATTTGAAAATATCCTCCCTTGAAAAGACATTGTTTTTCAGAAAAATCGAATTTTTTATTTGAAATTTCATCTTTTCATTTTTTTTTATTAGTTTTTTTTTCTCTGAAGATCTAAGAATTTTATTTTTGGTTAGAAATTGATCTTATTTAATTGTAATTTTAACTATAAGGTGAAAAATGTATCTTTTTGATTTTACTAGAAAATTATTCTGCTTGCTCGAAAATTCATTTATGTAGGTTAAAAATTTTGTTTTTTTTCTTGATAATTTATCTGTTTTGTTGAAAATTCGATTGTTTTTTTTTCTGTTGTGAAGAAACATTTTTTTAAACTAAAAATTCACATATATCATTTCCGGTTGTCAATTGATCTTTTATGGTGAAAAATTTATTTATTTTCTTGTTGAAAATTCAACGATTTTGTTCAAAATTTATTAATTTATTTTTTTGCTTGAAAAGTCCCCATTTTAAGTTGAAAGTTCATGTTTGTTATCATCAAATTATCATACTCATTTGAAATAGCACATGTTTTGGTGAAGATTAAGCATTACATTTTTCGTTAAAAATTTATCTTTGTCATAGAAAATTCAACTATATGGTTGAAATTTTATGTATTTTGTTAGAAATTAAACTATTTTGCTGAAAAAAGTTTGTGTTGAGCATTTATTTTTTAAGGTGATAATGTAACCGTTTTTTGTTAAAAATTTATCTTCCTTGTTATAAATTCGTTTTTTGTTGTCTTAAAATTAATTTAAAAAATTTTTAATTCTTGTTTCTAGTAGAAAAATATTGGTTTAAAGTGATATTACTTGTTTGCAAATTTAAGTTTTTTCTCTAAAATTTAAATAATTTATTAAAACTTTGTTTTTTTTTTGTTACAAATTATTTTTGAACTGAAAATGTATGTATTCAATTTTTTATTTTAACTTTATCTCTTTTGATAGAAAATTCATCTATGTGGTTCAAAATTCATGTATTTTGTTGAGAACTCGTCTTTTCAGAAGAATATTTGTTTTCTTGTTCGTAAATTAATTTTTTTGGTAGAAAATTTCACTATTTTGTGACCGATTAGATTGTTTTTTTTCATTCGAAATTAATTTTTTGAACTTAAAATTAAACTATTCTCTTGAAAATTCTATTTTATCCGACAATTTAACTAGTCCATCCCTTATGAAAAAGAAGCATTAGTAAGTATTGGATCTTATACTTTTTTAGCGAATGAGTTGTAAAGGTTAGCAAGAGTTTCCCCCACCTAGCATCCAGTAAGGACTATATATTGTGGAGCGTGAGATCCGTTAGTTCAATTCGCTGAATTACTTATCACGTCATTGTATTCTGATCCTGTAATGAAGAATCGTGATGCAAGAATCGTGATGCCACCGTAAGCATTTAAGCAATTATGAAAAATATCTGAAACTTCAAAGAGTATAAGTCTCCTTCATGGTCTGAGGAAGGTAAAAAATAAAAACTCATAGTTAATTTTCTGTTCGGTGGAGCAAAGTTTTGGTGGTTTCACGTTTACTAAGCTTCGTGTGCTCACAAGCTCTGGTAATCGTTATTAAAATAAAATAACCTTCCATTGGAATGGATACAAGCTTGTACCAACTTGTGTCTCCATTCCACTGAATAAATACTTAAATGTATACACATCTTTGTAGACGTAAGGAAGATACCCGACAAAATAAGATAAGCCTATAGACATTACACTGGCGTTTAATAACTATAGGGCGGACACAGAATACAGATCTGACGCAACGAACAGCGACTCTTCCTCTGCCAGGAGATATTGAAACTGACTATGCCATTCCCGGCCAATGAACAAAGCTAGGAATTCCACAACCATACCAATGAGACGCAATGAAAAATCCTAGCTAATGATCTTATTAGAGCCATTCGTTCTTTACATGGACAAGACAATATGGGCGTTGAGGACTTTATTAAAACCGTCACACGAATAAAATAACAGTGTTCCCAACCGCAATTACTGCTCAATTGTATACTAGCCGAACAAATACTAGGTCAAGTTGAAAGAGCAATAAGATTTTCCCCTATCAATACCTTTTCTGAATTATACGAAACATTGAGACAAAACCTCAAACAAACCGATTCTGTTCTACAAATAAAAAGTAAACTAGACTTATGCAAACAAGGACAATCGGAGACAGTACAAAATTTCTCTTTGCGTTTCAAACAAATCACTAATCAACAAGAAAGTCTTAACCGAGACATGATAAATATCAGAACAGAAATAGGAGTACAAGTTCGATCTATAAGACCAACCAACATCTCAGAAGCACAAAAGGAAGCAACCGAATATGAGATGTGGTTAAGAGAGACCCGGCAAACAAGAAACGCTTGTACTACACCAAAAGACTCACCCCGCATCATGCCTCGACCCATACCTCCCGCACGCTAAGCAGCTAATACTTGAGGAAGCACAGCCGCTAAAGCACTGAATCAAACTATACCTTTGGCAAAAAGAGGAAAAATGACATTCCATAAGTGTGGAAAAATTGGACAATTCGCAGCCCTGTGTTACTCAAATAAAAAGCAAAAAATTTTCAACCAGGCTAACACCAAAAGAGACCCCCACAAGTAAGAAATATATAATAACAGGTATTGGAAGGATTTCAGGAAGAAATCGAGGAACAAATCAAGTACGAGGAATCAGCAAAATCTCTACCATATGTGGAGAACTTAAATCAATTAGAGGAAGAAGAAGTGATCTACATAAATACAAATTACTATTAGACGCAGGAACCGCGATGAATCTAATTAAAAAAGAAACATCCCTAACCTACCAGCCATTAAATATAAAAGAAAATTTCCTATGGGCAACGATCTGCAATACACAAATGAACCATGCCATTTCAATTATTTCGGCAAAATTCACCTATTCTATTTAGTCGATGACGATTTCCCATTATTAGAAGATGAAATTATAGGTCAGCATTTCCTTAATAATTTCTCTCGCCACGAAATAACACCAACCCACTTTGTGGTGGATAATATTAAAACACCATTTATTAAAAAGAAAGAATACCTAGCACCCAAAACAATTAGTCTAAGAGCCGAGGCCATTTTCGGGGAGTTATTAGGTAAGGATTTTGCCACTATTTTTCTGATTGTTGAGAATACACTGATCACCAAATGTAGCTTCTCCAGGGGCAGTCTCGGGGCGAAAGTGTTAAATTACTCATTCGAAGTTGTAAAAAAAACGATCAAAATAAGTCGCAGGGTAACGGCTTAATCTTTCTGTGTTGAATGTGAAGACAATTAGACAATGTACCGTGAAATTATCAGAACAATAGGCTGGTGCGGAAAGGGGGGAGGCAGAACGATCTAGAGGTGTAAAAGAATATGTCATTTCAAAGTTATTTTCTAAAACCCAAATTTTTTATATAACATTCTACTCATTATTCAAAACGTATGTTCGAAGAGGCAGAACAATGACTTGAGGATAACATCCTGGCAGAACATCGCGAACTGCCCAGTTTTGACACTGGTCATTGTGCGTCGGTTGACGGCCCTGGTACTGCGAGCAGAGTGGCGTAAACTATGTCTCCAGTTACGCTACTGATCGTCTTCGGAGCACAAGTAACCACTCTGCTCGCAGTTTCAGGGCCGTAAACCGACGCGCAATGACCAATGTCAAAACCGAGAAGTTTGCGATGTTCTGCCAGGATGTTATCCCCGAGATTTTGTTCTGCCTCTTGGATTATATATTTTGAACAATAAGTAGAATGTTATATAAAAAATGTAGGTGTTAGACAATAACTTAAAAATGAACAGCTTCGAATGAGTAAATAAACGTCTTCTCCCCAGGATTACCCCTGTAGAAGCCACATTTCGTGATTAGTATATACTTAACAATCAGGAAAATAGTAGCAGAATCGTTACCTAATAACTCGCCAAAAACGGCCTCGGCTCTCCGACTAAATCAAAGTATGTAAAATATCTACCAAAGAAGAAAACCAACATATTCAGATTGAAAAGCAGGAAAACATTCCTAATAGCATCTACACCATCCATCAAGGAACAATCAATGTGCCATACTACAATTGTTCGGACAAACTCACTAGAGTAATTAATAACCCACAGTTCAAAAAATTAAAACTATTAAAACCATCAACACACCAATACCATACATAAGGAATAAATCAATTAGCCTTGAAGAAGGAACAGACTAATTTTATGAAAAACAGGATTAATTCCAGGAACTGCTTAATAACTCCAAATTAGACCACATAGAAAGGGAACACAAGGACATTATACATACAATCATAGCCAAATACTACCAAGCACTCGCTCTCCCAGGAGACACTTTACCCTGCACCACACTAAAGGAGCTCGAAATTATCCGTAATTCTAGTAAAGTTATCAATTTAAGATCAAACAAGCTCCCCGAAAAACATAGAGAGTTTTCTCTGGAAGAAACGCAAGAGCTTCTCGATAAGGGTATAATAAGACATCCCCAGTCTCCTTTTAACTCACCTTTATGGATAATCCGCAAAAAAGAAGGCAAACTGAGAATAGTAATCGACTATAGGCAGATCAACAAAAATCTGATTGTTGAAAATTCACAGACTTTTCAACTAGGACTAAAACTTGAACCCATAAAATGTGGTTACCTAAAACGCGAACTCGAATATCTTGGCCATGTCATAACCAAAGATGGTGTCAAACCAAATACCGAAAACCTTAAAAAAATACTTAATTTCAAACAACTCGAAACAATTAAGCTTGTAAAATTATTTTTATGTCTAGCGGGTTATTACCGAAAGTTTAAAAGAAATGTCTCCACTATTGCAAAACCTCTGACGAAACTGACACAAAAAGATACACCCTTCAATTGGACACCATCATGTGAAGCATCTTTCACAACACTCAAAAATACACTAACGTCAGCACCAGTCCTGCAGTTTCCGGACTTTAAAAATCCAAACCGACCACAAAGCCCTTCTTTGGCTCCACAATGTGAAAGACCCACGTTCTAGGCCTGTACGGTGGAGATTGCGTTTAGAAGAATACAAATATTCAATTGGGTATGTCAAAGAAGAGAAAAACAAGTTAGCCAACTGTCTTTCTAGACTTTTTCCGATTTACATCGATTATATAATAATATAATAATAACGAGGAACAAGGAGTGGTTCAAGAAAGTCATGAAAGAGGCTCACGCAGACCATCTAGGCTAGCAAAATACATTGAATGAAGCCAAGCGATTAGGACATTGGACAAAAATGGATGAAGAAATAAAAAAGTATGTTAAAACCTGTCCAATTTGACAGCTTCACAAAACAACAAGACTCAAATATGAAATGGAGCGCATAATACCCGACGTCCCACTGAAGCCTAAAGACAAAATCTCATTAGATATTTACGGGCCCCTCCCAGAACCACATTGTGGAAACAAGTATATCTTAATAATACGGGACAGCTGAACAAGATACACTCTGTTATTACCCATGAAAGAGGAAACCTCCGAATCTATTGTTACCCAGTTGATAGATCATTAGATCTACGTATTCGGAGCCTCAAAAACAATACTGACGGATAAAGGTCAAAATATTGTATCCGACGTGATGCATCAAGTCGAGGAAACACTAAATATCAAACCCATTAAAACAACATCCTTCCATCCAAAATCTAATGGAAACATCAAAAGGATGCAGTCCACATTATGTAACTTGATCCGGACAACAATAGCGTTAAATAATAGAAATTGGGATGAAAACCTGAAATTTGTAAACTTTTTAATAAACACCACAAAAAATCAATCGACGGGATTCTCGCCCTACAAACTAACGTTCGGTAGAGTACCCAACATTTGATCTGCAATCCAACAATTAAGCAATTAGCAATCCAACATTAAGCAAATCAGACCGAAAACAGATAAATTCCGAATTTGACAATATGTATAATCACAGCCATAATTATAGATGAGACAACAGAAGATATGGACACCACTTTGATAATCATGAGGACAACTATCAGCATCTCCTTGACATAAATAAAACATCCGTTGCTATTATTAGAGGATAACTAACTTACATAATTTAAATCCCAGTACTTGAAAAAGAAGAAGGAAAGCTTAATTACATCATCCCTATCCCAGTAGTAGCCCAAGGAGTTCACTTATCCATAGTCCCTGACATCAACTGTGTAATTAAATTCAGAGACTCATACGTTCCGAGAGACACACAGTTAATCGAAACATGTAAACAAATATTAGAATACAAAATCTGTAAACGAGCACAAACAAACATTAGATTAATCAAAACTGACACTTGTTCAACCAGTATCTTCAAAAGATATACGGAAAATGAAAGTAACACCTCTCCGTATATATTACACCATGAAACGTTCGTAGCTGTGAATAACGGATATATCATAATACCAAGGAAGTAATTAGTGTAAGACATATCTTATAACAATGATATTAAAAACATAACATTAAAGAACCGATGCTTATAACAGCTAAAAACTGCAAATTGTATAACAATTATGATAACCCCGATTTGCATTCTGAAACTACACTGGAAACAGTTGAATCGTTTAACACAACATACCAAACAGGTTATGATTTAAGCGATTTATATTAATTAAAAGGCAGGCTTATTCAGTTACCGAAACTAATGAGCAATACGGAATTGAAACAGGCTAGATTAAGTTTAGATGATACAGAAAATATGTTACAAAAAATAGCGCATCATCGCCGCACCCAAACGTGGAAGGAAACTGCTGTATCCTGGTTAGGTTATTAAGGATATAGTTTAATAGGTTTAGTGGTTACACACATTTTGTACAAATTAAGAATAATCTAACTTTTAAAATCGTGCATACCTAAAAACGTATGCTTATTCTGCGTGAAAAGAAACATCGAAACCCCTACACAAGTCGTTACCTACAATGCTTCTATTCAACTATTTTTAAAAACACCATCAAAAGTAAGACTAGTTAGAGTTAAAAGATTTATATTTTTGTAGCCCAAAAACACTTAAAAAGGAGAGCTGTGAAGGTTATTAAGATTTTCCCCCACCTAGTATCCAGTAAGGACTATATATTGCAGAGCGTGAGACCCGTTTGTTCAGTTCGCTTGAATACTTAGCACGTCATTTTATACTAATCCTGTGATAAAGAATCGTGTTATCTTATAAAAAATATCACATGTTTTTAAAAACATTATCTTGGTTTTTAAATCATTACCGAGTAACAGAAATCTAATTATTTTTCGCGAAAAACTACTGGGTCCAATGCTTACCAATACTTTTTTATAGGATTTATTTGGTTGAATACTTATTGTTTCAGTTTAGAATCGTTTCTAAAGTTAAAAATTAAAGAACTTGGTTAAAAACAAATATTTCTTGAAAAAATCTTGTCTTTTGTGTATATTTACATGTAGAAGTAAATGGCATTTTCCTTTTCGCAATAAGTCTAATCATTTTGAGGATGATTCGGGATTTCCAAACCAGAATAAATTTGCGTAGCAGCTAGATCATCATTAGTGAAGTCGGAAGAGCTCGGGTTAATGCTCATGCATTTTCGGCTTTACACGAGGCTAGTATTCGTAGCATATGGCAGAGGCGACTGACCGACACGCTAGGTTTGCATGTGTTTCTCTTAGATGAGAAAGCAGATCCCCTCTCAGCGTGCCTTTCGCGTGGGTAAGAATGTCGCGCTTGCGTGCTTCGTTACGCCTGGATGCTGGGCCTGGTCTGCCGCCTGGCATGTACGGTTGCATATTTCACGGAGTCATACTTGTATACCTTACAAGGTTATGTTTTATATCTAACAGTAATATTTAGCTAGCATTAGAATCGACCCCTAGTTGTTTTAACAAAATAATGTTTTAAATGCAACAACTAAAATCAGCAACCCTTAAAATCTACCCGTAAGTGTTTGAACGAAAAAATTCCAAAAGTCTGCAAGAAAAAAAGCCAGAAAATGTTATAAGTTAGGAAACTCACTTCGGTTAGCTTCAGAAAACTTGAGGTTGAGCTTTAAATCTATAAATAATTTTCAAGAATCCTTCGAATCTACCCCTAGTGCTTTGAGAAAAAGGATTTTAAAAGTCGGCAACTGGAAAAGCTAGAAATTTTTTAAAACGAATATACAGTCAGGCATCATTTACAAAACTCGAGTCCATGTTCTAAATTCAAGAATAAAAATCAACAACCCTTGAAGTCCACCCCCAATTGTTTAAACTGAAATATTCTCAAAGTGTGCAAGTTTAAAAGTCCGAAAATTTTGTAAGTTCAAATAATCTCTTAGTTTATCTTCACAAAATTCCAGGTTAACCTTCAAATCCAAAAATAATATTCAAAAACCCTTAAGTCTGACTGGTGCATAGTTGTATAACTTAGTGATGTCATATCTGTTTGAATGTGACTAAATAAACGTAAACTAGAATTTTTTTCAAGTATTAGAAACCTACAAAAAATTCTTTTCTTTATAACGTTATTTACTGCTTCGAATTTCTAAAAATATGTTTATCTCATTTCATGCAACATCTCCATTTAGATGAATTAACACATTTCTGTGAATTCATTAGCTCTATGAATATTTCAAGGTGTTTAAAACAGTTAAAAAGGATCTGAAAGAGTTCAAAAGCATTTCATGCTAGCAAGAACAATGAAAAATCATTAAAAGTTCAATATTTTCCAGGTCACTTTGAAATTTTCTAAGAACTTTTCCACATTAAATTGAATCATTGTAACCGTGTTTCGTAGTTATACAACTGAAAAAACGTAACACACCTCCATTTTTTACAGAAGCAGGAGATCGTTCTGCTGAAAGTTCTTCTGAAAAAAAGCCTGCTACAAATGTAGAAGAAGTTTATGATGGGAACATGGTCATACCAATTAATGAATTTGGAGACAGGACGAGACCTAATCGGCAACCAGTGACACTTCCATACCATTACACTCCTAGCAGTATTAATGCACCGGGAGGGACACTTAATTTCGCATTTTTAAGAGGAGATAACGAGGACCCAACTAAGCCAGTTGACCCAAAAAAAGGGCAAACAACAGGCCAGCCAAGTAATCCATCAAGCTCAAAACATTCTGCTTCGAAGCCAAAATAAAAAAATAATATTAACATTAAAAAGTATGCCATCTTCCCGAATAAAAATTTTTAATGATTGTACCTGTGCAATACGATAACCAGGAGGACGACCAAAAACTTGGTTGTAAACATTTCTAGACTAACAAAAGTGATAGGGAATAGTTCTAGGAAATTCATTGTTTATGTAATGTCTTATCCATTTAATTTAGTTTTGCAATGTGTTTAATTCTACTTTAAAATATTACGTGTTTCTTTAAAATAAACTGAAAATTATATTGATTAAAAGCACGTATTTATTTATAAAACTAATCCCAATTTCACATGTATTTAGAATTTAGAAAAGTTCTTATCTAAAAGTACGTATGGTAAAGTTTGTAGTACGTTTTTAGATGAGGATTGTTTTAGGTGGAAAATTATTCTTTTTGTTAAAAAACTCTATTTTTATTTGAAAATCCAAGTGTTTTGTTCAGAATTCTTGAATTTTGTTGAAAATTCGTCTCTTTTGGTAGTAAATTAATGTTTTTGTTCAAAAATCCATCTTTTTTTATTTGAAAATTCAACTTTTTCCTTTAAAATTCTTGAATTTAATTAAAAATTCGTCTTTTTTAATAGTGAATTATTTTTGCAGTAGAAATATTTCTTATTTTATTCGAAAATTCAAAATTTTTATTGAGAATTCTTAAACTTTGTTTAAAATTCGTTTTTTTGTAGTAAATTAATCTTGAAGTTAAAATTTTTTTTTCAAAATTTAATTTTTCGTTCAGAATTCTTTAATTTCATTAGAAAATCGTCTCTTCGGTAGTCATTTATTATTTATGTTCAAAAATTAATTTCTTTAGCTGAAACTTCAACTTTTTGGTTGAGAATTTTTAAATTTTATTAATCATTCCTTTTTTGAATACATTTATATCTTGTGGTTTGAAAATGCAACTTTCTGGTTTAGAATTCTAGAATTTTTTCAAAGTTCCTCATTTTTGGTAATAAATTTATCTTTTTGTTTAAAAATTCGTCTTTTTTAGTAGAAAATTCAACTATTCACTTGAAAATTCTGGAATTTGATTAAAAATTCGCCTTTTTGAGTAGCAAATTATTCTTTTTGTTCAAAAATCCATAATTTTATTTAAAAATTAATATTTTTAATTTAGAATTCTAAAACTTTGTTAAACATTCGTTTTTTTCTTTTTTTGGTATTAAATTAATCTTGATGTTTAAAACTTTTTCTTCAAAATTCAATTTTTCGTTCAGAATTCTTAAATTTTATGAAAAAATTCGTCTTTTTGGTAGTAATTTATTATTTATGTTGGAAAATTAATTTTTTTTAGCTGAAATTTCAACTTTTTGGTTGAGAATTTTTAAGTTTTATTAATCATTTCTTTTGTGAATACATTTATATCTTGTGGTGTGAAAATGCAACTTTTTGGTTCAGAATTCTAGAATTTGTTCAAAATTCGTCATTTTTGGTACTAAATTAATCTTTTTGTTTAAAAATTCATCTTTATTAGTAGAAAATTTAACTATGTCTTTAAAATTCTGGAATTTGATTAAAAATTCGCCTTTTTGAGTATAAAATTATTCTTTTTTTTCAGAAGTGCATATTTTCATTTAAAAATTAAAATTTTATATTGAGAATTCTTAAACTTTGTTAAACATTCGTTTTTTCCTATTTTGGTCGTAAATTGATCTTGATGTTTAAAACTTTTTTTCCAAAATTCAGTTTTTCTTTCAGAATTTTTGAATTTCATTAAAAATTCGTCCTTTCGGTAGAAATTTATTATTTATATTGAAAAATTAATTTTTTTTAGCTGAAACTTCAACTTTTTGTTTGAGAATTTTTTAATTTCATTAATCATTACTTTCTTTAGTGCATTAATACCTTTTAGTGTGAAAATGCAACTTTTTGGTTCAGAATTCTAGAATTTTATCAAAATTGGTCATTTTTGGTACTAAATTATTCTTTTTATTTAGAAATTCATCTTGTTTAGGAAAAAATTCAACTTCTGTACATAACCCCAAAAGCAGAAAAAAAACACATTTTTTTGGTGACATAACCTCCAATATCTTACAATCCTGACGTGATGGGCCAATTCTGATCCCGTATTCGGATTCTATGTAATAAATTACTTCGGAAATGACCCTTCACTTTCCAACAACTGACATAAGTCCATTATTTGCAAGCCTGTGTAATTTATTCAAGCAATAAGGCTCGTTAGATTTTTTAAATTATTACCTTACTCAAGTACAAAGTGGACAAAAAAATGAAAATGCATGAAAAAATAACCCCGGGTGCTGACATTTTTAGTCAATCAAGCAATACTGGTTTAAATGTTTTTTTAAGCACAATTATGAACTTTAAGGAAATGTAAAAAATGGTTTGCTTGGCCAGATTCCTACCTTACCAACACTTTTTTAATTTCCTGACTTATTTTCACTCGAAGCGCCACATAGACTTGAAAATTTGGTACAATAAATAAAAAGCATAGGCAGAGGTGTGTCGGGTCCTCAATTTTCATAATTATCGAAAAAGCAAAAAAAAATATTTACAAGAAAAGCATTTTTCATAATTATTAAAATTTAGAATCAAATCCACCTTTCTTAATGCTTATTATTCATGATCCCAAATTCTCAACTCGATTTGACACTTCATGTGAAAATAAGTTAGGGAATAAAAAATGTGTCGGTATGGTAGGAATCTGGTCACGTTACAATTTTGCGAAAAAGTAGCCTTACTAATCTCGCATTTATCCCTAGTCTTTATCAACACAAAACAACATGATTACAAAATTCATTGATAATTCCAAACCAAATTAAGCTGTAGCCTTTGGAGGTCTATCCAGGTTATCATAATATTTTGATCAGTTTTTAAAGACAAATTCTGGTATTCATAAAAGTAATAATGTTATATTACATCGACTTGATTCACTTCTGGAATGTATTGTACTCTACTGTAAAATATTGTATACATTCTTCAAATAAACTAGCGAATAGAATAAATTTAAAAAAACACACAAATTTATTGTCAAAATTAATTCCAAATCATGTTGCTTGAAATTAACCCAGTGGGCACAAAGTTTGGCGACGTCTTTACGACATCGTTACGACATCTTTACGGCAACTTTACGACATCCTATGTCCATGTCGTTAAGGTGTCTTTACGATATCGTAAATAAGTCGTATGGTATGGCGATGTCTTTACGATATCGCAAAGACATCGAAACGACATGAACATAGGTTGTCGTAAAGATGTCGCAAATATGTCGTAACGATGTCTTATAGACGTCGCTAAATTTTGTGCCCACTGGGAACTCATCTGCTTTGCCTACATTTCATCTGAAATAAAATATCTAATCTGGTAACGTGACGGTGAGTGCTGATTTGTAAAAACATCAAAAATCAGTATAATTTTAACTCAATTTCTTAATTTTAGAAACCTAGCCAGTGGGCACAAAATTTGGCGACGTCTTTACGACATCGTTACGACATATTTACAACAACTTTACGACATCCTATGTACATATCGTTACAGTGTCTTTACGATATCGTAAAGACATCGTCAGGTCATACGACATATTTACGATATCATAAAGACGACTTAACGACATGGACATAGGATGTCGTAAATATGTCGTAAAGACGTAGTAACGATGTCGTAAAGACGTCGCCAAATTTGGTGCCATCTGGGTAGTTAAAACTAAGAGTAGAGATGCGTTTAATCAATACAAACAGGAAGCGTTAGATAGTAATTTCCCGCCTAATAAGCTTTTAAACACCTTCTTTACATTCCAAGCTCCAGACTTATCATTAACTTCCACTACCTTTCCTAATTGAACGATTAATGATTCTAAAATTTTGATGACATGACATCGAAAATACTTTAAAAAATACACTTGCAATCAAAATGAACGCCGTCAAAACTGATGGAAATATCAATCAAAATGATCAAACTTGCCCTTAAAATTATCTTTCTCATTCTTCTGCATATTTATAATGCTCCTCTACAGCTCGTAATTGTAAAAAATATTTGGAAAAAGCTGTTATTTGTCCAGTTACCATGATTTTTTAACCTATTTTCCCATAAGACTTACAGTAAATTTCTATTTCATGTGCAAGGTCTAAACCACTGAATAATTTTTAGAGCTGCAACTCTCCTTTCTTAAAATATCTAAGGCTATTGATCTGATGCAATTAGCTTTTCGGGCGACACATAGTACTCTTACTGCTTTCCTTAATTAATGCTTTTCATATGGTTTGTGATATTAAAATTTATTTGGCAACTCTTAATAGGCAGCTCTCTAACTATAAGTAAGCCTTGTTATTTTATTATTTGAGCTTAGAAGTGACGCAGTACTCCATGACTGATTCAAATTAATTTATAATACATTAATGGCTTCAGAAACATCAACGATAAAAAGAAGACATCAGGATGATCGGTCAGATCGCCATAATTTTCATACTGCGACAGGAGACATTCAACCTGTTGCGCATTTTCAATCGAAGGTTTTTCAACATTAAGTAGTGTCGACTCTCGGAAAGGAGTTTCAACCTTTGAATGCCTTCGAGTTTTTGGATTACCCCAGAAAAGCTTCAGAAAGTTGTAAACTCATCCATCTGGTATGGAATCCTGCTTTGCCTCTCCTCGAGAAGTCTTCGGTTGTCAATTTAATCCGTTAGGACGGGACTTGAGTTGCTTAGGTCCGGATGAAATGCTTGGCTTGCGCTTGAAACCAAATTTAATCCTAGAGTTTGCAGGGGATTTTTTTGCAAGTTAGAGCATGCCCGGGAGAAATTCCGGAAAAGAAAGGTGACGATTTAACATCTCTGTGACTACAAAATATGAAAATTAATATAATTTTAGGGACACCGAATTATTGTAGGTCCCTTCGAATTCCATGATACTACCTTCCAGTCGTTACTGCAAAATTATGACCCAGAGATATTAGGATTCAGAGGTTCGATAATGGGACACAATCAGGCTCGCTCTCTTTTCGCTTCGTGACTTCATCGAAAAAACTGTGTAGTTCAGCGTTTCCTAACTAAAAGTGCTTAACTTGGAGAATAAACTTGGAAGTCTTACCTAGGACCAGAATTATATTCTGAGGACTACCTTGGTTTTTATATTTTTCACCGAGAAATTAAGTTGAAATTATAACTCTTTCCATTACAATAGAAAAATCACCCAAAAAAAGTCGCGGAAATAAAGTTCCATAGGATTACAATCGCTAAGTCCTTTGCATCCCTTAAAAGTGTAACATTAAGTTAATCATCATACCTAATTGTAGAGCTATGTTCACTTCCCTCACACATAACAATGACTGACAAAGGCAGAAATTAAGACACTTGAATATTGTCACTAAAGAGAGGACACCTCGAGATCAAACTAATTAATCATGAATAGCTTAGTGTCGCAGCGTCCCCTGTTCTGTGCGACCACCTTTGAAAGTCGAACTTGCTGCAACATGCGAGGTCGAAACTGCACAAGAATTTGTCGATACTTACGAAGTAGCTTCTTCTGATAAAAATGTGAAAGTTGATCCGCACGTAACCATTTTCGATTCCACAGAAAATGCCGCAAAACGGAGATCCAATAACAGAATTGATTAAAACGAATGAAGTCTAAGATCAAATTCTTAAATAATAAGAGCCGAATCATGTAGCATGTAAAAATCAGAATAAGAACTTACCCTTACAGAATTACACGCAATAACATAATTCGGTCCAGGCAGCTAAAAGTTCAAATCAAACAATTTCAAGGATATGGAAAAGGATATGATGACTGTTATGGTGATTACGGTAGTCCTACTTATTCACAGGATTTTAATGTTCGTCTAGACCATGATGACTACCCTGAGGATAGAGTTCAGCCTCATTTGGGTAAAGGCAGGCCTTACCTACCCCGATTAAAGAAAGATGACAGAACCAAGAGTAGGGAGCGTGCTTTTTTATGAAGCGTAATCGTAATGATTGTGAAAGTATTAATAGTTACCTTACGATTTTATAGTGACTTATCGTAACGATTATCATGGGGGTTTCGATTATCATAGAAATTATAACCACAGGGAAAATCTGGTCGATGATTGGGGTTATAATGAAGAAGAACGTCACCATGATCAATTTTAACGAAACGGTTAGCTCGTGTATAATGATAATCGAGCTGATCGCGGAAATGTACATTTTGATCAGCGAGAGGATTATTATAAACATCGGATTAACCACCCTAGGTCTTCATAAATAAGTTTCAAATGTCGGGAAGATAGTTTTTCTAACCAAGATAACCCCCCCTTGTCATTGGGATTATCATGATAGAGATTTCAGAACCTGTCCCTATTTCGTAGCGTGCTTCCCATAGGACGTTATCAACCTCTTAGGTATAAAAACCCATTGAATATCCATATTAACTCCCAACGTGTTCCCCTAACGATGACACTCCTTATCAGGCTAACTTTAGTCAAGATTACTCAAGGTCGAATTTAGATGGACCTCCAAATAAGAGAAACAGGATTCCCTATAATCTTCTTAACTTCTTCCTCAGATGCTACCTACAAAATAATGAGAAAGTGGATTACTAATTTCACTGGATCACGTAATGTGGATCCTCATACGTTTTAATCTGAATAACAAACGCTCCCGCCATGGAACCTGTATATGATGAGTGCTTGCTTTGTCTACTTCTATTTTTTTTAAAAGAAATATCCAGTTGATAATATAGCGACCATAAAAGTAAATTTTTTAATTTTGAACAATTAGCTGCTCATTTTCGCCAACAGTTCCGCGATCCGGATTATTGTTACCGCTTCTAATTATACTATTCCTATCAAAGCGTTTAATCTTTTTGAAATTCACTATTGTCTAAGGTGTTTACTAAACTTAAAGAAGGAGGACTAAAAATTAACCCTAATAGATTAACATTTATAACGTCCCAAGATTAATATTTAGGATATTCTTTGAACAAAAGAAGTTTACAAGTAGACCAGTGTGAAATCGCGCCATCCCAAAAAAGCCTAACTTGTTTGAATCTTAAAGTTTCTTTCGAGCTATTCAGAAACGCTAGCAATAACGGATAAGATGGGGTCCTTACACAGGAAATTCACCGTTCAAATTACGTGACATCTTACGCTAGTAGATCACTTTTGGCAGCGAAATAACAATACGGGATAACTGGCAAGGATCGTTTCGCCGTTATTTGGTCAATCTTAAAAGCCTATCTTGTGGGATCTCACTTTACTGTCACAACAGATCATATCAGCCTTCGCTGGTTGCAGCATTCAAGAAACCCTGTGGGCAGCTTATTTATATATAAAGGGATACATGATTACCATCATTGGCAATCAATTATACCATTATCGACTTGATCTCACCATTTCAATGTTAGTTCGCAATATAATCGAATGGAAACTCGTCCCTAGTGATGAAGTACGAGAGTCAATTTTAGAAGAAGCCTATGATATAACCACAGCTGGTTATTTGGGTACTCAAAAAACGTACATAATAATTCCTTAGAACAATTTCTGCCCGGTTGCTACCGTGATGTACATGAAAAAGTGCGAAATTTCTCAGAATTTTAAAGTGGTCCAAAATATTTCAGCTGGGTTCTCAGGCCAACGAATTGTAGAGTAACCCTCGATTGTAGTCGCAGCCGAAATCATAGGACTCTTGCCACGCAGTCGAGCTAGTTATAAATACATGCTTGTAAGCCAAGAGTTGTGTAAAAAGTGGATTAGGTACTTCTAATCGAAAATGGGACAGAAATTACAAATAATATTTTGCGATCCTTAGCTCAAGAATTTAGCATCCTTCACGCTACAACGCGACCTTACTGTCCCTAGGCAATCCATTGGAATGCGCCAATAGGGAGCTGCAAACGATAATGCAGGCTTTTATTGATGAAGATCCTCGTATTTGAGATGAAAATGTTTCCAAATCTTGTTTCGGATATAATACTATATATCACTTCCCTAAAAGCCGCTTCCGCATTTCTGAATCTTGAGCGCGAACCTAAACCCTTAAATTCACTACGTAGACGAGAGGAAGGTGAGTTCAAATCCAATCGCAGGCTCCAAAATTATGGATGGTTTTTTTTACACGTAGCCGAATTCCGCCTTATAAAAAAAATCAAATAGTCACGAAACTGAACCCTATATTTGTAACATCGTATTGAATCCCTAAAGTTCTTTTCCCATCAGTTTATAATATTAGCGATCCCTCTCGTCAGAAACTAGGAAAAGTCCACATTCAGCACCTTAGGCCCTGCATCAGCTCTAATTATGACCTTGATTCTGACTTCTAGGTACAACCCAAAACGCTATTAGCGTAACCCTTTGCTGTAGTTTTACGAAAAGATGGACAATAACGAATTCGTAAAAATTCAGTCAGGTTTTGAAAACCCAACAAGACTTAACCCTAGGATGGAAAAAGAGTTAGAGGGTCTGATTAACACCATTCAGGAGGTTATGACCTAATTAAGTCTAAAATCTAACTTCGCTAGGGAACTTTTGATGGCAAACTCGAAATTGGAGAAGAAAAATTTCTCCATTAGGGCCATGAGATAAGTGGGTCACGTGACCAGACTCCTAACTTACCAATACTTTTTTATTATTTCCTCACTTATTTTCACACGAAGCGTCACGTATAGCTGCAAATTTAGGATAACGAATAACAAGCACTAAATAAGGTGCGTCTGGTCCTAAATCTTTATAAATATGACAAAAGTTTTTTTATATTTTTTCTTTTTCGCTGTTTTCATAATTTTTCAAATTTAGGGCAACAACCAACCGTTTTAATGCTTCTTATTTATTATCCCCAATTTTCAACTCGATATAGCGTTTCGTGTGAAAATCACTTAGGAAATAAAAAGAAATTACGGTTAGGCAGGAATCTGGTCACGTGACATACTCGCACCATGGCCTTAAGGTAAAATTCGACGATGAGATTTGAAGTACTCAGAACTCCAGACAATCAATTTTCACAATTTTTTTTAATAAAAATAAAATTTTCAGTTTGATAACAGTTGCAAAATAAAAAAAGAACCATTTCACGATCAAGCAAAACCTAAGAAAAACGCAAAAAAATTTGCAACACACAAAATAATAGACAGAAGTCGGTCATCCAAAAAATTCTAGAATTTTGTTTATAATAATTCCTTTAATGAGACATGTATTTATTTTAATCGTAAAAAAAGAAATTAAAAAAATTAGTTTTTTTTAACGAACTAAGGTTAAAATAAAATATACAAAATTGGTCAAACCAAAAACAAAACTTATTTAATAATCTTTTCTTGATAGAACACGCAGTTTTCGTTTCGATCGTCAAACGTATCATCAAAAATAAAAAATAAAATTTTTTGGAAAAACGATATAATGTTTAAAAACAAATTATTAAACAATATTAGTTCAATGAAAAAAGATCTACAGACTTGTTCTCAATTATTTTTACGATAGGATGGATATTTTTTTCAAATTATAAAAAATAACATTCGAAACAAAACAAATCAAATTTTTAGAAAAAAAGGCGCAAAGTGCAATGAACTTTTAATTAACAAAGTATTTGTATAGGGTTCGCAATTTTTTACATTAGCATCAGAGAAGGTATTAGATTTGTGTAAAATTTGAGCCCCCTCCCCACATATTTTTGTCAAATGTCCACGTTTAAAAAAAAATCAATAATTCTGTTATAATATATTATTATTATCTTTTTTTTAAAGAATTTTTTCTTCTTACTGTTGAAAATATACATAATTTACACAATGTACTAGTTCTTTAAAATATTTTGTGGCTGTTGATAATCAATTTCCAAATTTGAATTTTCACAATTCCATTTTAGTTTAAAACTGATCTTTTTTAGTTTGAATTATAATATTCTCGACTGAAAATTCATATTTTATTTTAAAATTAATCTCTTTACTTTTACAAATTCAAACTATTTCGTTGAAAATTCTTGATGTTTTTAAGTTCAAAATTAATTTTTTTAAATAAAATGTATCTATTATATTTAAAGCCAAAACAAATTTAGGAAAATATTTATTATTGGATATTTCAATCAAAATATTTTTAAAATGAAATTTAAAAAAGAGTTGATTTTATAAAAAAAAGATGAAAAATTAAAAAGTGGATATTCCAACCAAAAAATGTCAATATTAAATTAGAAACAGTTCAATTTAAACAAAATAGAAGCAATTTTTAATGAAATACGTCATTTTTAATTTCAAGAATATATTGTTAACAACAAGCAAAACACAAATATTCAATAAATAACTTGTATCTTACTCGAAAAAAAGAATTTTAAAAATAATAAGATTTTTCAAACAAAAATGAAATATTTTACTTTTCAGTTAAAAAAAGAATAATGTAGAACCAAAAAAGGGGATACTTTAATTAAAATAGATATCTAAACTTTAAACCGAAAAATAATGAATTTTGATCCAAAAGGATTAATTTACAAACAAGAAGGTTAATTTCCTACCAAAAAGTCGAGTCTTCAAATAAAAACTCAACTTTTCACATAAAAAGTATATCTTAAGAGATTATTTTTTTAACAATTGAAATTAATTTGCAAACAAGAAGAATACTTTTTCGGAAAAAAGTAATTTTCTTTAACGCAAAGTTGAATTTTCTACCAAAGAGAATTATTTTAAAAAAAAATTAAAAAGAATTTCCCAAAAATACGTATTTTAAGTTGAAAATTTTACTTTTTTCGTAGAACTTTAACCTTTTCTTTAAAATTCATATTATTTTTGCTGATAATTTTCTTTCTGATAATTTTGTTGCTGAAATACTTTTCAAATGAAATTTTTTTTTTTTTGAAAATTTGTCTTTTGTGTTTCAAAGTTCGTCTTTTTAAAAAGAATTATTGCGTCTTTCTTGGATACAAATTTAACAGTTTTGTTGAAAATGCAACTATTTTCTAAAAACTTTATTCTTTTTTAAATTTACTTTTTTTTAATTCATGTTTTTTTGTGAAAAAATCAACTTTAATCTTTTTCGATTAAAATCCAACTTATTTTTAAAAGTTTCTTATTTAATTAAAAACACACCTATTTCAGTCAAATTTTCATTTTTCATGAAAAAAATATGTAACTAGTTGAAAAATTAAAAAGCGTTTTAAAAAGTCATACTTCTTGGTTAAAAATGTTGACTGTTTAGCAGAAAATTAACCTTATTGTCTGCAACTCTCATTTCTTTGTTGGAAAGTGAACTGGAATATTTTTAGTATAAAAATGTAACTATTTATTTTAATTATTTTTTTAATTCGTCTCTTTTAAAATAAATTTAATCCTTCTTGAGTAAAAAATCCAACTGTTCGGTTAAAAAATGAACATTTTTTTAAAAAAGAGTTTTTTCTTTTTGATTTAACAATTCACCTGCTTTAGCAAACATTACATCCTACTTAATTAAAAAAGCAACTATTTGGTAGAAATATTTACAATATTGTTGAAAAGTTATACCTTTTGTTTTAGAGAAAATGAAAATTCAACTATTTTTTTGAAAAATTTTTGTTAGTTTAAATTAAAAATGTATCTCTTTTAAGAAGTATTTTATCTGCCTTAGACAAAAATAAAAAATTTTGGCCAAGAATTAAATTATTTTGTTATAATGTCATACTTTTTAGTTCAAAGCTCTTTTGCTTTTTTTTCAAATTTAATTATTTCGCGAAAAATTTACTTTTTGTAAAAATTTGTTTTTGATTTTTAAAAACGAACTGAAATCTTTACTAAATAAAGCTTAAACTTAAATTTTTTTTTGATTTTCATCAAAAATTCATATTTTTTAGTATCAATTTCATCTTTTTGGGATAAAAAGGCAAATGTTTGTTTAAAAATTTAACAATTCTGGTGAATCTTCATAATTTTTGGTTGACAATTAAGCTGTTTTTTTAAACTTTATTATTTTGTGGAAAATTTACTTTACATTCAATTTAATATTTTGGTGTTAAATAGATTTAAAAAATCCTTTCTGTGTGTAAATTCCAATATTAAAATTTTTTAAATTAAAAAATCACCTGTTCAAAAAGAAGTTCTATTTTTCTTGGATAAAAATGCAACCATCTGGTAGAGAAATTAAATAATTTGTCAAAAATTTATCCTTTTAATTGATCAAAATTCGACTTTTTGAATTGAAAATTAAATTTTTTTCGTTTAATCTAATTGTTTTACATCATATTTTCATTTTAAAAAGTTAACTGGAATCTTTTTCTGAATGTAAATTTAACTATTGTTTGAAATTTTTTAAAATAAAAATTCATCTGGTTTACGATAAATTCAATCTTTCTTTGAAATTTATTCGGTTTAGTTGAAAAAACTTAGTCTTTTGGATTGAAAATTCAATTTCCTTCGTATAAACTAATTTTTTGTTTAAAAAAGTCATATCTTGAACTTGAAAAGACAACCGAAATCTTTTCTAATGTAAATTTAACAATTAAAAAAAATTTCTCAAATAATAATTCATCTTTTTTAAAAGGAATTTATTCCTTTTTATAGAAGTGCAACTATTTGGTAGAGAATTCAACCATTTTGTTAAAAAGTCATTCTTTTTTTCTTAACTGAAAATTGAACTTTTTCGTAGAAACTTATTTCTTGTTTAACCATTCATATTTTAAATTTTATTTCTTTCTTGGGCAAAAAATTTTTATTTGTTGAAAATTTGTCTTTTTGATTTTAAAACTCTATTATATTTTGTATAAATTATATATTTTTTTAATATGCACAACGGCACTTTTTTCTTGGGTATTTATCTTTTAAGGTTAAAAATTCATCTATATTGTTAAAAATTTAATTATTTTGTTTAAAGTTTTAGTAATTTCTTAAAAATGTATCTGTTATTCTACAAAATATTTTTTAGTTGTTAAAAATAAATTAATAAATTAAAAAATGTTACATTCTTATCTGAATACTATTTTATTACAAGGTTAAAATGCTTGTCCATATTTAAATATCAACGATCAAGAAAAATAAAAACTAGTCAAGGAAAAACCAGTAAATTATTAAAATAAAGTTCTCGAACATCCTGCCTAACTCTACTAGCAATAACTAGCAAAAAATCTCTGTAAAATAAAAATTCCGTACATTAAGAGGGGGTCTTAGTAGGGGGTACAAATATTTTGTTAATTTAATTACTCAATGAATAAGTGACGAGTTTTCAAATATTTTAAAAATAATTTCAAATTCTTTCAACCATTTTTCCCCCTATAAATCGTGAAAAGCAATTATCATTGGCGATAAATTATAGAAATTTGATAAACGTTTATTTTTTTCCACATTTTTTTATCACTAAAATCGTAAAAAGTAATCACGATCTAAAAATAATTATACAAACAGTTTTGATAGTAATATATTTGAAGCGAATATTTAGTTTTTAAAACATTGAACGTTCTTTAAAAATTTGGAAAAACCCAATGTCTTAATTAAGTATTATTTAGAATTTTTTTATTTATCCTTTCAGCACTGTAGAAATAATTTCAGCATATCAAATAAATTTTTGAAAAAAAATGTTTTAAAATTGAATATGAGTATTATATCTTTCATAAATGTTTGAAAAAATGTTTCATTTTCAATCTTGAATACCTCATTATTTGTAAAGAAAATTCAATTAAGTCAAGGATGACAAATTCTAATAAAAATTTTTTCAGGTTTGACAATTTTTCAATACATAAATGGCTCTGAAAAGTACAATTTAATGCGCTCATTCATGGCAAACAATCATAGCACGTTCTGTATGAGGAAGAAACCTAATTTGAAGTTAAAATCAATAAGGTTAGGTAAATTTAAAAAACTGGGACTACCCCCTGGTAAGGCAAATAATTTTTAGAATAAAAAGCAGAGATTTTTGTCAATTTATTAATTTCGTTCACGAAATCGTTCGATTTCAAAATGAAGTTTTTGGCTGGAACTATAGTCATCAGCATTGCAGTTTTCCTGTTTGATTCTGTTCGTAAGTGCTAGAATAAATAAAAACGGACAAATCTGGATTTATTTTTCGTATTTGGACTGACGATGACCATAAATCCAGAGTTTTGAAACTTTTTTTCTCTCTCCTGTTTCTCTCTCAATTCTGTCACGCCTGAGTGAACATAGCAAACGCTAAATCCCATTTTGAATTTGAATGAATAAATATATATTTATTTATTCAATACAATAATAAAAAATAAAACGTGATTTCTTTATGTCGATATTTTTTTTAATATAGTTATTTATTTTGTCTGCAGAAAAAATACAGGCCTTTGGCAATCATTCAGAATTGAAGGCGCGTAATCGAAATTCAAAATTGCATAAGTTGTTAAAATTTTACTATTTAACAATTAAAACAATTTTTTTATCAAAAATTCCTATGAAGGCCATTTTTAGTATTCGAAAAGTCGAACAATTTATTTTTATGACTTTTTTCCATACAAAGAAAATTATCAGATTTATATTTATTTTGGTACAAAAGTACTTCGTTCTTCTTCAAAATTAGTTTTTAGGGTTGAACATTTAAATATATTTTATTTTAATTCCCTCACTTTTGGTTGAATTCAACTCTTTTTTGTTTTCGATTGAAATCTGGTTTTGCTGAATTCTCACTTTTCTTTAAATTTCTATTTTTTTTAAACTATTTTTTTTGTTGATGATTTATTTCTCAACTAAAAATTTAATTGTTTCTTTTTTATTTTAAATTTCACACAATTAGTTAAAAATCAATATACATTTTAAAAAATGAATTTTTTCTATTTGAAAATTCTTAATTTTATTGAAAATTTGTTTGTCTGAAAATTGAACTTCTTTAATTTGTTTGGATCATCGGGTTTTACTAGTTAAAAATTAAACTATTCTATTAAAAGTATATTTCTTTGTAGTAAAATAATCTTCTCGATTAAAAATTTATTTTTTTAGTCGAAAATAAATCTCTGGTTTAGCAATAAACATTTGCGATTGATAAAGTATACTTTTTCACTGAAAATGAACTTTTTAAACTGAAAATGTGTCTATTATATTTTAGATTCAAAACTAATCTTTTTCATATCAAAATTCCACTATTTTACAAAACTAATAAATTTTTATTTAAAATTCAACTACTTGTTTTAATATTAGCATAATTGTTTAAAGTTCCTATTTTTAGATAAAAAAATGATTCGGCTAGGTTTAAACTTCATTGTTTGATCATTTGTGTATATATTTGTTTAAAAATTAATCTATTTCAGTGAAAAATAAATTTTTTATATCGAAAAAAAATAAACTTTTTTTTAATTGAAAATTTCACTCTTTCATTTGAGGATGAAAATTGGCATCTTTTAGTTAGAAATTCAATTATTTGGTTGCAAATTTATGTTTTTAATTTGAAAATTCTGCTACTGGGTTGCAAATTCATATTTTTCAAATGAAAATTTGTCTTTTTTGGTAGAACATTTTTCTTCTTGGCAAAAAGTTTATTTTTTGTTTCAACCTTTAAGTATTTGTTAGAAAATTACTCTGGTCAGTTAATGTTCAAAGCATTTTTTTCAGAAGTAACCCTTTTCGTTCAAATTACAACTTTTTTGTAAAAAATTAGTATTTTTGGTTAAGAATTAAATTTTTTTTATTTCCATTTTTTTACGAATCGGCCTTTTGGCTGAAAATTAATTTTCCTAAATGAAAATTCTACTACTTAATTCAACTTAAAAAATTAATCATGTTTAATTTAAAATTAAAGTTCTCTAAAAAAAATTTGTATTTTTCTAAAAAATAATCGTCGCGGATAAATTTGTATTTTTGAAATTAAAAATTAATTTGCTCGTTTCAAAATTAAACTATTTTGTTAAAAATGTTCACTTTCTTGTAAAAACTTAATATTTTAACTCTATTTAGTTAATATTCAATTTTGTTAAAAAGTATCATCTTTTGGTTCAAATTAAAAATTTTTTGTCAAACATTAGTGTTTTTTGTTAAGCATTCATTTCTTTGATTTTCATTTTTTGATCAAACTTTTGTTAACTATTTTACTTTGTGTTCAAAATTTAGTTTTTTACTTGAAAAGGTATGTATTCTGTTGAAAATTCGTTTTTTTTTGTGGAAAGTTATTATTTGTCGTTAAATAGTTAACTATTTATTAAAGAATTAATTTTACATGAGGGAAAGTAATTGATTTTTTTGGAAAAGTTTTTTTTTCGCTGAAAATTCAATTACTCAATTTTAAATTAAAAAATTAATCCCTTTTATTTGAAAGCCAAAGTGTGTTGTAAAAAATTTGTATTTTTGTAAAGAATAATCTTCTGGGTTAATAAAGTATATTTTTAATTAAAAATTAATTTGCAAAATTTAAAATTTAACTATTATGTTAAGAAGAGTGTATTTTTGTGTGAATACTTAATTTTTTAACAAAAAATGTAACTATTGTTGGTTAAACATTTTTTTGTCAAAAATTTAACTATGTGTTCAAGAAATTATTTTATTTTCCAAAAATAAAACATATGAAAAATTAATGTTTGTTACCTAAAAATTATATTTTTTAAATTATAAATGAAGCTGTTTTATTTTCGGTTGAGAATTAATATTTCTAGTTTAAAATTTGACGAATCGGTTAAATGCAATTTTTCAGTTGAAAATTGAACCATTTTGATAAAAATTTATCATTTTTGTGACAAAATTATACTTCCAAATTATTTTTTTAACTCTAACAAATTACAAATTATTCTACACATGTAGAAAATAAAAAAATTAATAAAAAAAATGAAAACTCGTATTTTTAGTTAAGGTTTCAACAATGTTGCTACAATTTTTTTTTTTTACTGTAATAATTTTTATCCTAGCTTAAAATTTTCTGTTCACCTGCTATTGAATTTTTCGTTGATAATTGAATTCTTTTTGTTACAAATTAATGCACTTTATAGAAATATCAACAATTGCTTGTCTCAAATAATTTTTTTGTTAAGGATTCTTCATTATCGTTGCAAATTGATCTCTTCTGCTAAAAAATGGACTATTCTTTGAATCTTTTATTTTTATTAAAAAAGTAATTTTATAACAAACATTTTAAATATTTTGGTTTAAGATTCGTTATGTTAGTTAAATATTCATCTCTTTTGTTTAATATTTAATTATTAGTTTGAAAAATAGTTTTTGAATTTAAGATTTATCTATTGCAGTTTTTGTAGAAAGTTGATTTTTTTCAGAAGAAAATTGAACTATTTAACTGCAAAATAAGCCAATCAGTAGAAAAGTCGTCTTTTTTGGTAGAAAATTATTTTTGTTTTGTTCGAAAAAATTTTATCCTGTAACTATCTGTAACAATATTAGTTTAATTTGTGGAATATAAAATAAAATTTAAAAAGATTTTATCTTTTGTTAAAATTCCATCTTTTTGTTGCAAACTCGTCACAAATTAACAGTTTTGTCAAAAAGTTTTTTTTTTTGGTTAAAAATACTTTATTTTAGTTAAAAATGCATCGCTATTGTTAAAATTTTCTATATTTTGTTGCAAAATAATTTTTCAGTTAAACATTTATTTTATCACTGAAAAGTGAAATTTTTCGTTGCTGGTCAAAAGTATATCTTTTTAAAATGAAAAACTCAAAAATTTCGTAGATAATTTATCTCATTTCCTTAAAAATTATATAATTTATTGAAAATTAATTCTTATCAGTAGGAAATTATTCTTCTCGGTAAGGAATTTATTATTTTGGTTTAACATTTCACTATTTGTATAAAAATTATCGTCTGTCAAAAATACAACTTTTTTCTTTTGGAATTAATTTGGAAAAATTATTCCATTTTTTGTTTAAACTTTATCTTTTTTTACTTAAAAATTCAACTCATCACCAATATGTTTATTTTTAATTGAAAATATCTGCTTGTTTAAAAATTCGCCACTTCCGGGATCAAATAATCCTTATAAGCTAAAATTTCACTTTTTGTTTTGAAAAAAAGAAAAACAAGGAAATCTTCCTCATACAAAATTAAACAATTTTCCGAAAAATTATTCCTTCTGGTGAAAAAAATCGTCTATTTGTTTAATAATCAACCTGATTATTTAAAAATTAGTTTCTTTTTTGGTTGATTACAACAGTTTTTTATTTAAAATGAAATCGTTTGTTGATCTTCGAATAAACTGTGTTATTAGAATTGATTTCTCTTGGTTAAAAACAAATCTACTTTGCAGCAAAATAAATAATTTTGTTAGAAAAATAATAATTTCCTTTTTTGAAAAATCTTTACTTTATTTGTGAAAAGATTCTTAATTTTAGTTAAATATTTATTTATTTTGTCGAATATTTAACCATGTTTTCGAGAATTCTTTTTTTTTGTTTAAATAAATTATTAATGAATCGATTAACATGAACATTTTCACTAAACTTTAAAAAAAAATTTAATATATGGTCATTATATATTTAAAAAAGGGTGGAATAAATTTTTGATTATAAAAAGAAGTATCTCTTCATTCGAAAAAAAGTTTAATTGGATCAAGGATGATATATTATAGGAAATATTTTTCAAACTTTTGGAATTGTTTTACTTTCTACATGGATGTAAAAAGTGCGTGGTAATCAAACTTGTCAGGAGCAAACAATGATAGTTCGTTCTGTATGAACTAGACCTTATTTTAGTGTTTGCAATTTTTTGAGCGTTTCAGAAACAGATTAGGTAAATTTAAAAAAACTGGAATTTTAGGACAAATAAAGCAATCTTCATAAATCGTTGGTACATTCCATGATTTTTTTAAAAACAAATTTAACAAACAAATGCATATTTCGAGCATCTGAAGTCTGTTAATCAAATTATCATTGACTTCGCAATTTAAAATAAGAACATTAAAAAAAAAAAATTTTATCGTCAGATGCCCGGATGATGCACTTGTTTTTTAATTTGTTTTAAAATTAATAAAATTCATCGACCAACTATAAATTTTGCTGAAATTATCATGAATTTTCCAATTAAAACGAATGATATTGACAAAAATATGTCGACGGATGCCCAAAATAATGCATTTATTCATTACATTTGTTTAAAAAATCATAAAATTGAAAATTTTTTTGAATTTTTATGAAATTATCGTGAAGTTCCTAATTAAAATGGAAGACATCGAAAAAAATTGATTTTTTTATCGAAAAATGCCTTGTTAATGCATTTGTTTCTTAAATTTCTTCAAAATCTCATAGAATTTATCAACTTATTATTTATGTTGCTGAAATTGTTAGAAGATTTTCAACGGAAGAGACTGGCTTAAAAAGAACGAATTTTATACCAAAAAAATGCCTGGATAATACACTTGTTTATTAAATTGGTTTAAAAAAATCATTGGGTTAATCAAAAAATTATAAGGTTTTCTAAATTCAGCATAAAGTTCCCAATTAAAAAAAAATTACATCGAAATAAAAACGAATTTTTCTAGCGAAAAATGCTTGGTAACGCATTTAATTATTAAATTTGTTTATAATATTACAATTATAATCTCAAGATGAAATTCTCTTTTATCATTATATTGTTTTTATCAAAATTAATTTTTCTATGAAAAAATGTCTTGTTAATGCATTTGTTTCTTAAATTTCTTTAAAAACCCATAGAAGTTATCAACTTATTATTTATGTTGCTGAAATTATTATAAGATTTTCCACGGAAAATACTGGTTAAAAAAACGAATTTTACGCCAAAAAAATTCCTGAATGATGCATTTGTTTATAAAATTTGTTAAAAAAATTCATTGGGTTAATCAAAAAATTATAAGGTTTTCTAAAATTAGCATAAGGTTCCCAATGAAAAAAAATGACATCGAAATAAAAACGAATTTTTTCAGCGGAAAATGCTTGGTAAAGCATTTAATTATTAAATTTGTTTATAACATTAAAATTATAATCTCAAAAAGAAATTTTTTTATTCTATTGTTTTTATCGTAATTTCTTGCCCAATATATTTTTAAAAAACGTAAAATCTTGGAAAATCCTAGAAAACATTCTTTTAACAAGTGATTTGTTTATAAATATATTTTTGTTTATTATATAATATTGGAACATATTTATCTAGTGTTACTCTATGAAATTTAGGGGATTTCAACAATTTCTCTGCTATTTCCGAGCATCATGAATGTCAAATAGAAAAAATGGCAATTTTTTTTTCATTTTTGTTTATTTATAAAAAAAATAAAAGCCTTATTTAAAAATCAGATCAACAGCAGCTTTTAACTTAAAATATAAAATAGTTAAGGTTGAAGAAAAGGAATTTTTCATAAAATAGTTGAATGTAATAATTTCCCTTATAATTAAAAAAATATATTTTTAAAAATAAAAAACATTAATTTATAACATAAAAATAAATTTTCCATGAAGCAGTTGATTTTTCTACCAAAATATTTGAAATTTCAAAAAATAGGTTTTAACTAAAACAAGTAAAAGGAATTAATTAAAAAGTAGAATTCACAGACAATAAAATAAATTTTCAAAATAGAGGATTAATTTTCTACACTAATTGCGATTTTTTAATAAAATAGACGAATTTAAAAAAAAATAATTAAAATTTACACCCTGCACTATTAATTTTCAACAAAAAAGATGATTGTTTAGCAAGTATTAAATTTTTAAATAAAATTATTATCTTGAACAAAAGAGTTCTACATTCTACGAAAGTAGCTTAACATTAAAAGAAAAAATGTAAGTTTTTAGGCAAAAAGAAAATATTCACGTTTTCCGTTAATTTTTTATAGTAATAATTAAATTTTGAATCATATAGTTTAATTTGCTAGAACAATTTTACTGGCTTATACGAACACGGAATTTTACTTTTGTAAGAGTTTCTGAATATTTTTTGTTTTTTAATCAAAACTTAGTCCGGAACTTTTTTAAGGTAATCTAAACGATTATTTTAAATTAAACATTTTTCTGTATTTTAGACTTCCAGACATTTTTAATGTTTTCGTTAAAGTAACTAGGGGTAAGGGTTATTAAATATTATTTATGAAATCAAAATTTTCAATTGAAAAATATTTTACTTTCGTTTAACAATTGATTTTTGTTAGTTGTTAATGTATATAGTGGGTTGAAAATTTGCCTTTTTCAGTAAAAAATTAATCGTTCTGGTTAAAAATTCAACTACTTGGTAAATAATTAATTTAACTTGTAGAAAATTAATTAATTTGTTAGGATAAAAAATCATCTTTTCGGGTTGAAAATTCGGGTATTTTAGTAGAAAATTTATTTATTTGTCTGAAAATTTTATCATAGCTTATAAAAATCGTTCGTTTAGCTGAAAAATAATTTTTTAACAGCATATTTACCTAGTAAATTTCCAGTTGAAAAATTGATCCCTTTTAATTAAAATCAAATTTTTTCTAAAAAACTTTTTTTTTGTAAAAAGTAATCTTCTGGATTAAAAATATATTTCTTTACTTGAAAATTAGTTTGTTTGTTTCAAACTGTAACTATTTTCTTAAAAGTATTTTTTCTTTATAAATACTTAATTTTTTAACAAAAATTTGAAATATTTCATTTTTTGTTAAAAGTTCATCTTCTTTAGTTAAAAATTTAACTGTATGTTAAAAATTATATTTTGATTTTAAATTTAACAGCCCGCTTAAGATAAAATTATGTTGAAAATCCCTCTTTATGAGACGAAAATTATTCTTCTTGGTTGAAAATTAATTTTTTTTGTTAAACATTTCAAAATTTGTTCGAAAAGGAAAATTTCCAAGACTGTACAATTTTCGAAATAGAAAATTACCGACGCAAATTTTCGACTTATAAAATATTCGAATTGCAAAATTGCCGGAATTAAACATTAAGAATAATATTCGCGAAAAATAAAAATGAGTGAAAATAAAATTACCGAATTAGGAAATTGCCGAATATTAAAATTCGCTCATAATAAACTTGCCAAAAAATAAAAGTACCGAATTGGAACATTCCCGAATAGTAAAATTCTCGAATAAAATATTCCGGTATTTCAAACTCCCGAATAATAAAATTATGGAATAATAAAGTTCCCAAATAATAAAATGTTCGAATAATAAAATTTGCGAATTATAAAATTTGATCAAAATAAAAATACCGAATCGGAAAATTCCCTAATATTGAAATTCGCTAAGAGTAAAATTGCCGAAAAATGAAAATACTGAATTGGGAAATTCCCGAATATTAAAATTTTTGCATGATGAAATTCCCGAATTTAAAAATTCCCAAATAATACAATTCACAATAGTTTACAATATTACCGAACCTAAAAATTCCCGATTAATAAAATTCCCGACAGTTAATAATATTAAGGAATTGGAAAATTTCCATATAATAAAATTCCCGACTAAAAATGGAAGAATTATAAAATATCCAAATAGAAAAATTCTCGAACTAAAGAATTAACTATTTTTGCAATAAATATATCTCATTGGTTACAAATAAAATGATGAAATATTATTTTGACGAAATTATGTTTAATATTTAATTTCGGAAATTCGGATATTTTATAAGTTGGCAATCTTCTGTCGGGAATTTTATTATTCTAAAGTTTTCCAATACTGTAATATTATTAAATCCCGAAAATTGTACAATTCGGGAATTTTTCATTGCGGCAATATTATGAACTGTCTTGAATTTTATTATTCGGGAATATTCCAATTCAGGAATTTTTCAATTCGGTATTTTTATTTTCCGGCAATTATATTATTCGTGAATTTTACTATATGAGTATTTCCGAATTCAGTGTTTTTATTTTTCGACAATTTTATTTATTGCAAAATTTATTAGTCGAAAATTTTCTAATTTGGAAATTTCACCATGTTGGAAAATTTGTTTTTATAGATTTTTCAGTCCTCTTATTAAAAATAATTTTGTAAAAATAATATTTCATTACTGTATTTGTGATTAATTAAAAATATTTATGAAAAAATTGTAATTGTTTAATTTCGAAAATTTTTCAGTTTGGATATTTTATAATTGAGCAATTTTCTGTCGGGAATTTTATTATTCGATTATTTTCCAATTCGGTAGTTTTGTTTTTCAGCAATTGTATTATGAGCGAATTTTATTATTCGGAAATTTTACTGTGTCGGGAATATTACTTTTCAGATTTTTTCAGTCGTCCCGAAAATAAAGCAATTTAAGAAAAATTAATGTTTTCTACTTAAATTATTATCATTTTTAAATCATAAATAAAATTATTTAATTTTTTTCGACAATTAATGTTCTTTATTTGAAAATTCAACGAATTAGTTAAAATACTATTTCTTTAGCTGAAAATTAAATTATTTTGTTAAAAATTGGTATTTTTTGGGATAAATTTAAACTTTTAGGTTAAATGAATTTTTGAAATTTTTTAACTGAGTGTTTCGCAATTTAGAAGAAGTAGTGTATAAAATAAAAAAATATATATATAAATTTTTCTTTTTGATTGAAAACTCGTGTTTATGGTTAGGGATTCAACTATTTTGCTTAAAATTTTTTTTTGGTTGACTTTAACTATTTTTATTTTGGATTAACATTTTCTGTTAATCTGCTATTGAATTTATTGTAAAGAATATTTAAACAAGTTCGTCGAAGGTATATTCTTTTTAGATAAGAATTTGTCCCTTTCAGTGAAAAATAAATCTTCTGCGTTGAAAATGCAATTAGAAAATTCTAAAATTTTGACAAAATCCATTCTTTTTGGTTTAAAATTCGATTGTCTTTTGAGGAGTTTTCACACCCCCGCCTATCAGTATTTTTTTAATAGGCTTTAAAGCAATATCTTTTTTACTCAAATCAAATAAATTATTAATAAATTGATTAATTAAAATATTTTCACTGAATTCTTGCACAAAAATTAAAAAAGTTAAGCAGGCTCATGATATATTTGATAAAGAATTGAACAAATTTATTGTTTATAAAACAAGTATCTGTTGAAAAAAAAAAATTTAATTATATCAAGGATGACACATTGTGATAAATATGTTCTCATATTTTAAAATTTTATCACTTCCTACATGGATGTGAAAAGTGCGCTTCAATTTCCTTATTTGCGGCAAACAATCATAGCACATTCTGTATAAACCAGACCTAGTTTTTACTTCAAATTTTTTATGGCGTTTCTTAATCCTAAATAAAAAGATTGATATTGACAACAAAAATTTCTTGCGTCCACAGATTGCCTAATAATGCATTTGCTTACTAAATTTGTTTAAAAAATAATTAAATTTAACAACTAATTATGAATATGGTTTAAATTGTCATGAAGTTCTCAACTGAAGGGATTGGCATTGAAAAAAACTAATTTTTCTGCCACCACATACAACTGTTTAGTTCAAAACTTGTCTGTTTTGGTTAAGGATTCAATTATTTGATCTTACATTTTTCTTTTCTGATTAAATTGAACTGTTTTTAATGAAAATTAAAACACATTTTGAAAAAAAAAAATTAAATATACTTTTGGTTTGAAAATTCATGTCTCCAAATTAGTCAAAAATTCCTTCTTTCTTAGTTGATAATTAATTAAAATTAATTTTGAAGATACTTAATTGAAATCAACTTTTTTTATTAAAAAAATAAATTTAAGTTGCAAATTCAACTGCTTGGTTTGAAATAAATATGCTTTCTTGGAAATTAATTTTTCTGGTTGATATTCTTTATTTTAGTTAAAAGTTTATCACTTTGGTCATGAATTTGACTATTATGTTGAAAATTGAATAACGCATTTTCAATTAAATTAAAAAAAAAGAATATGATTGAACAACAATTTATAAACATTTCTGAAATTAGTATAAAGTTCCTAATTTTTAAAAATGGCATTGAAAACAAAACAAATATTTCTGTCGAAAAATGCTTGATCAATGCATTTGTTTCTAATATTAACAATATTAATCTCAAGAAGATATTTTTTTATACTCATATTGTTTTTATCAAAATTTCTTGCAATACAACTTTTGAAAAACGTGAAATTATGAAAAATACTAGATAACTTTCTTTCAACAAATAATTTCAATATAAACATTTATTTTATTTATTATATAATATTGGAACATATTTAGCTAGTATTACTCTATGAAATTTAAGGGATTTTAACACTTTCTCTACTATTTACAAGCATCGTGAATGTCAAATAGAAAAAATTGCAATTTTTTCATATTTGTTTATTCATAAGAAAAATAAAAGTCTTATTTAAAAATTTAGATCAACAGCAGCTTTCAATTTAAAATATAAAATAGTTGAGGTTGAAAAAAAGAATTTTTCATAAAATAGTTGAATGCAATAATTTTACTTATAATTAAAAAGTATTTTTTAAAAATAAAAAACATTAATTTATAACATAAATATTAATTTTGTATAAAGCAGTTGAATTTTCTACCAAAATAGTTGAAATTTCAAAAAATAGGTTTCAACTAAAACAAATAAAAGGAATGAATTAAAAAGTAGAATTCACAGACAGTAAAATAAATTTTCAAAATAGAGGATTAATTTTCTACACTAAATGCGATTTTTTAATAAAATAGATGAATATAAAAGAAAGTTAAATTTTACACCCTGCAATATTAATTTTCATCAAAAAAGATGATTGTTCAGAAAGTAATAAATTTTTACATAAAATTATTAATTTGGAACAAAATAGTTTCACTTTCTACGAAGATACCTTAACATTCAAAGAAAAAATGCAAGTTTTCAGGCAAAAAGCAGATTTTGATGTAAAATGAAAAACAGTTAAATTTTCAAAAAAATTAGCATAAAAGTTGAATCTCTAAACAAAAAGACGAGTTTGCACCGAAAAAGGATACTTTTTTCAAGAACAATTTTTTATTTTTCACAATGTAAATTAGCTTTAAAACAATCAGTTAGATTTTTAAAAAATAAATAAATTTTTTAAAAATTATTTGAATTTTCGAAAAAAAATGTAGGCATTGGTTTAATTTCTAAACAAAGATATTAATTCTCAACAATAAATGCAATAATTTCATTTATAATTTAAAAAAATAGATTTTTCATTAAAAAACATCAATTTGTTATACATATATGATTTTGCCACGAATTGAGACAAATTTTTTTACTTCCTAACTGACGATTCTTTATTTTTTAAAAATTCGACTTTCTAGTTAAAAAATTCATCTCTTTGGTTAAACATCTTCTATTTTTTCGGAAATTTAACTATGAGATTTTTAGTAGAAAATTAATTTTTTAAATTAAAATGTAATCTTTTTTATTTGAAAATCTAACTAATTGTTGAAACATTTAAGGATTATGTTAAAAATTCGTCTTTTTAGTAGAAAATTAATCTTCTTGTTTGAACATTCATCTTGCTGATTTAGGATTCAACCATTTTTCTGACAATTTTTTTAAAAATTAATTTATTGAAGTGGAAATTTAACTTTCCATTTTTAGATAAAAATTTATTGATATTTTTAATTACAATCTGTTTTGGTAGAGAACTTATCTATTTTTTTAATTCCGCGTCTTTAAGTTGAAAATTATTTTTTGAACTAAAAACTGAACTATCCCATTTTTCGTTGAATATAAAGTTAATAATTGAAGCTTTATCTGTTTTTGTTTAAAACTAACCTTTTTGATTGAAAATTTTAGTATTTTCCTCAAATTTCTATTTTTTAAACTAATTTCTATAATGGTAAAATCTACTTATATTACTTTTGGTTAAAAAATAATATTTTTCAGATAAAAATCATACGTTCATTTGGAACTTTCTAGATTTTGTAGAAAATTCGAAATTTTCAGTAGAAGAGTAATATTCTTGATTGAAAATTAATATTTTTCATTAAGGATTCAATTATTTAAAAAAATTCCTTTTCAGTTTGTCAAAAACCAATTTCTTTAAAAGATATTTTGATTCTACTATTTTAGGTTGAAAATTGATATTTTAAATTGAAAATTGACCTTTTTTACTCAATAATTTAATTTTTTTAATTTTTCTGTTTTAGTAGAAAATTAATCTTTTTGGTTTAAAATCGATCCTTTTTCGTTTACGATTAAGCTATTTGGAAACAAATTTATCTGTTTTGATACATTATTTATAAATTCATAGTTTACTGAAAATTCGTCATTTTCGGTAGAAAAATAAACTTCTTAATTGAAATTTTTTATTTTTTTCGAGAATTCTATTATTTTGTTAAAAATTCCTTTTTTGGTGCAAAATGCATTTATTTAAGAAACAAGTCGATTATAACATTTTTGATAAAAAAATGATGCTTAAAAAAGTGGATTTTTTGTTGTTAAATATTTAATTTTTTTAAAACCGTCTTTTTAAGGTAGGAAATTAGTCTTCTTGGTTGAAAATTGATCTTTGTGATTAAGAACATTACTATTAAGTTGCCCATTCCTTTTTTTTTTTGTTAAAAAATAAATTGATTAACTAAAAACTTAACTATACCACTTTCAGTTAAGCATTGAAATTTTGAATTACAGATTGATATTTTTGTGTTGAAAATTCAGTTATTTGTTTCAAACATCGTCTTTTTACATTCTCATCATTTATGATTGAGAAAGTATTACAATTGTCGGAAATTTGACTTCACGGTTTTCCAACCAATAAATATCCAAGAGCGAAGTGCGAGATTCATCCGTTAATAAATTTCAACTAATTTGTTAAAAATTTAATTGTTTGTTGTTAAATATTAATTCTTTCAACTAAAAAGGAAAAGTCCTATTTCTGGTTCTATATATTTACATTTTAACTAAAAAATTGATCTTTTTTAGTAGAAAATTGCAATATTTGTTTGAAAATTGATCATTTTGATTCAGGATTTAACTCTTTTATAAAAAATTTAACTGCATCATTTTAGTATGAAAAATTCTATTTAGAATTGAAAATTACTTTTTTTAAGTTGAAAATTCGTATTTTTTGTAGAAAAAACGTCTTGTATTATTTACTATAAAAAAATTTATCGCTGAGAGATTCTGCTAAATAATGTATAGAACCTGCTTGATTTGAAGTGAATTCTATCTTATTCCAAATACTCTTTAGTATATTGTTCTAGGATTGAAAATTAATTTAGTTGAAAATAATTAACATCTGTATAAGGTTTCTTACCAATTATAATAATAATTTGTGTACAAACAGACTATTTGAAAAATAACAAAAAAGGAATAAAATAATAAAAAAATTTAATATAATTACATATACGTCACTGAAAAAATAATTTGTAAACAACTTTTTCAATTGAAAATTGTTTCATTAAATAAAAAATTGATGACAAAACTTTTTCGACTACATTGGTATTGTTTCCTCATCAATTGTACTTCTTTAAAATAAAATAAAGTTTTAAGAGTACTGCAAGATTTATCAGTAGTTCTTAATGAAAAACATTTTGATTTAAAAATAAATAATTTCCATTTTTTATTACTTAACAACTAAGATATTAATCAAAAAATAATGCTTTCAATTGTAAGACTGCGTACCTGCAAGATATTGTGTACTTTTCACAGATTTAATAAAACTCACTGATGAAGGCCACCATTGTGTGCCGGAATATTTGAAACAACTTAATTAATTTCAATTCAACTAACCTTAAAGCCAACAACTCACATAAAAAATGTCTACAAAATTCTATTAATGATTTTTAAAAATTTCTTCAATAGAAAATTAACCTTTGTGATTGAAAATTAATCTTTTTTGTTTAAACTTCTACTGTTTGGTGTTAAATTCATTTATTTTAGTTAAAATTTTTCAATAATCTATACAAAATTAAATTTTTTGGATTAAATATTAACTTTTATGAGCGAAAAACTGCATTATTCGATTTTCGTTTAAAATTTGCTATTTTTTATTGAACCTTGATCTTTTTTAGTTAAAAATGGAATTATTGGTTTAAAAATTTATGTATTTTGTTGAAAATTTGTGTATTTTGTTAAAAATATAAAACTGCTTCCTTGAAAATTCATTTTTTTATGGGGAATTCCATTTTGTTTTTTGAAAGTTGCAGATTCCTTTTTTGGTTTTGTTAAAAATTAAATTATCTAACTGAAAATTTAACTATTTCACTTTTGGTGAAACACTGAAATTTGGAATTAAAAATTGATATTTTTCTGTTGAAAATTCAATTATTTGTTAGAACCACCGTCTTTTTTATAAAAAATTAATCTTCTCGGTTGAAAATACATCTGTTTGCTTAAAAGTTCAACTGTGTATCATCAAGTGCATCTATTTTAGTAAAATTTCAAATAATTTGTGGAAATCCAATTGTTTGTTGTTAAATATTAATTCTTTTAACTGAAAAGCAATTATCCTATTTCTAGTTTTATATAATTATATTTTTAATTAAAAATTTATCCTTTTTAGTTGCAAACTCCACTTTTTGCTTGAAAACTGATATTTTTGATTAGGCTTCAACTATTTTGTTAAAAATTGATTAAAAATTCAACTGTACAATTTCAGGATGAAAAACTATATTCTTTATTAAAAATTAATTTTTTATTTGAAAATTGGTCTTTTTGGTATAAAATTATTTTTCTTTGTTAAAATCTTGTCTTGTTTATTGAGGATTCGACTATTTTCGTGATTTTTGTATTTTTGTTAAAAATTAATATCTTGAAGGGAAATATTTAATACATCATTGTTGGTTGAAAACTAATAGTTTTTGGTAGAGAATTAATGTTAGGAGTGAAAAATTAATCTGTTTTTTATTATTCTTAACATAGATGTCCAAATTCGATTTTTTTGTCTTACATCAGAAAGAAACGTCTGCCATATTTTACTCTAAAACAATTTTAATCGCTGATACATTCTGCTAAATAATGTGTTCTTCAGTTTAAATTAAAATTTGAAATAATCCGTAGAAAATTTTATTTCTTATAAACTTTTATAAACTAAAAACTGAATTATTCTATTTTTGTTAAAAAAAAATCTTTTTATTGAAACTTTATCTTTTTAGTTAAAAATTATTTTATTGGTGAAAAGTTAATATGTTTTTTATTATTCTTAACATAGATGTCCAAATTCGATTTTTTTTTCTTAGATCGGAAGAAAACTTATTGCATAATATACTATAAATAAATTGTAATCTCTGAGAGATTCTGCTAAATAATGTGTAGAAGCTGACTGATATTAAGGGAATTATATTTTATTTTAAGTACTTTGTATAATATTTTTCTTGCATTGAAAATTAATTTACTTAAACATTCTATTATTTGTTTAAAAAAAAACGTTAATAGAAAATGAAGCGTTGTGATTGGAAATTCATCTTTTTTATTAAAACTTTTACTATTCTGTGTCAAGTCCATATGTTTTAATTAAAATTTGAAATAATCTATAGAAAATATCATTTTCTTATTGAATATAAAACAACTTCAATCGCTGAGAGATTCCGATAAATAATGTGTGGAACCTGTATGATTTTAAATGAATTCTATCTTATTTTAAATACTTCTTATATTATTGTTCTTGGATTGCAAATTAATTTAGTTAAAAATACTATTATTTGTTGAAAAAGATTTTTTAAATAGAAAATTAATCTTTGTGATTGAAAATTCATCTTTTTTTAAAACTTTTACTATTTGGTGTCAAATTCGTCTGTTTTGGTTACAATTTTAAATAACCTGTAGACATTTTTTTTTATTGAATATTAACTTTTATAAACTAAAATCTGCATTATTCTACTTTTGGTTGAAATTAAATATTTTTTATTGAAACTTAATCTTTTTAAGTTAAAAATGGAATTATTTGTTTGAAAATTCCCGTATTTTTTTTTAATTGGTGTTTTTTGTCAGATAATAAAACTTCTCCCTTGAAAATTCACCTATTTGATTGAGAATTATTATTTACATTCAATATAAACATTAACATTAAGTATTATTTCTGTGAAGCATGGAATTTACTATAAAATTTCATTGCTGATATAAAATGCGGTAGGAACTTATTAAGATTTTGATTTTAATATTACATTTTGCAATTCAAGAGCGGACTGCTCGGAGTTAAAAAATTTATCAAAAAGACGTAGGATAAATACATAAAAGCTACTTTTTATTTCAATCCTGATTAAAATAGTTTCCTTTTTTTCCACCAAAAATTTTACAAATTTGAATGCAATTTTTGTAAAAGTTGTATACAAAATTCCACTAATTTTCAATGTATTTCAAACACGGAGTATTTCTTTTGGTATTAAGAAAAATTAGTGAAAGCTTAACTTTCATAAAGTTTTTGTAGTACATTTTCGTAACCTTTCATTGCAAAAAATAAAATTTTATAGATTTTTGTAGATATACGGATTACCTACATTAAAGTGGCAAAAACCTTCTAATTCTGCGACCAGCAGTTGGCTCTCGTATTCTTAAATTAATTCCTAACCTTAAAATCTCAAAAAGTTGTTATCGCGTTTTACACCAGCATTGGACTTTGTTAACAAAAATCCGCAGGCTCTCAGGTAGATATATTTATTGGTCGAGATAGCTCGTTTAAATACTTTGAAGGTTTTAAAATGTCCTTTCCGAAATTGAAATAAAAATACGATCATAAATAACAAGCAGAGACGCTTAAATTAAAATAAGAATTCGATCATAAATGACAAGCAAAGGCTGTGCGTTGCTCATTGGCTCTAGTTCGCGTACGTATTTAAAAATCAAGTACAGGCGCTCACCGTAGTCAATGAACTGATACAAGCCGGGGGTGTAGCTGGTTGTCCCGACTTGATCTAAAGTTGTGCGGGGAATTGTGGAGAGCAGATCGTGGATGATCGTGGAGGGCCAGGCGAGTGAAGGCCCGTCCGTGAGCGTCTGAGAGCTCGACCGGTGGATCGTGTGGAGCCGTCTGTACCTCTCCTGAGGTAGGGCTTCTCACCACGATGACGATGACGGCTAAGATGTGCAGGTCTTCCTGGGCGTGGCGAGCCGTCGTGCCCTCCGGGGCAGAGGCTACTGCACCACAACTTCCGACGTCTTCTAGGGCACGGCGAGCCGTTCGTGCCCTCCTGGGCTGAGGCTACTTTACCGCGGCTTAGGTTTCCCAGGGCTGCATCTCTCCTCGTACGGGAAGGCTCCTGTTGTAAGCCTGTAGGAAGGTGTCCAGCTGGGTCATAGACCGAGTCTGGTAAGGAGGAGCAAGGCAGTGGAAATATAAGGTAGGTGAAGAGAGGGCGGGGCTGCAGTGAGCGTACCGACCCAGAAATGGTAGGATTATAGGAAAGCAGGCGAGGCGGGGCTGCTAAGAGCGTACCGACCCTAGAGAGGGAGGGAAAGACAGAATGAGCGACAAAGGTAGAAGGAGAGAGAAGGAGAGAGGAATGCGGGAGTAAGAGTAGTTTATCAAGAGAGAAAGAAAAGCGACCTGCAATTATGTTTGTATTCGAAAGCACTTTTTTCTCAGAAAATGGTACTAAGTACCGAAAGCGACTAGGGGACTGAGGTTACTCAACTGGAAGCCCGAATAGAAGTACGTGCCTTCGCTTGCACGCACGCGCTTTTATGTTCGACGGCCGAGAGGCGGGCCGGTCGGCGATTGGCGCGGTCCTCTCGGCCACTGATGGAGGGGCGCGTCGGCTGCCCTTTCCATCACTACTACTCAAAAATGTGAGTGCGCAGCCCGAGCTTGGACTAGCGACAACATTGCGCGTCGCGCGAAGTTTCGAGAATTTCGTATGCGGTAAAATGAAAATTATACAAGAAAATGTTGTTTAAAATTGAGACAAAAATATAAAATGAGAAATGCCTAGCGGAAAAATATAAGACTAAAAGATCGAACTTACAAGTAAAAGATATAATAAAAAGGTGAATCAAATGGTGAAAATAGAAAATATAAACTTAAAGGTAATAAAAAGGTACATTTATAAAATAAAACCTAAAATTAAAATAACCGATATCGCGGATAAAAATACGACAATTATATAATTAACCGTAATTAAGAGCATGTGATACTTCGTCGCGTGGTCAATCGGGTACAGTTCCGACGGCTTTTTTTCCACAAAAATGAAAATTTCTAAAAACTGAATTCGGAGGTGCTATAAAATATGATAACGGACGTCCCCGGACTCTTTTTTCAGGGATAATAACAAAAAAATGTTATTGTGCTAATTACCAAATTTTATGCATGTGTATTATTTTGTGGTGAGGGTCATTTGTAGCTCTCTCTCATTCCGATAATGTAGGTATCTATCGTACCGATTCTGTCAGTAAGCACTCTAGAATAATTATGGTGTAATCATGGACATAGGAAACACGGGACTAGACATGCCATTTTAACTTTGGCGAGCGGGGTTGAATCCACGGGAGGAGGGAGAAATCCATAAGCGGGGAGAGCCGCCATCTTAGGATGTGCCATTTTTATTATGCCATGTTTGTCGCAGGACATCAAAAGATGGCGGACCTCCTTCCTCATTGCATCGCCCCCGCAATGGCATGCCTAGTCCCTTGTTTCCTATGTCTATGGGTGTAATAAACTATCTTACCAGCCTAGCTGGTAATGTAGATAGATAAATTTTAAAATTTTCGACGAAGAGGGCGTACGAAGCAGCATGAAACTTTAAAACTAATGTTCAATTTTTTGCTACTGGGAATTATTTATGAAATAAACTTTTTTGATTGCCTCCAAACAAGGTTAGTTGCAGGAGAATATACTATGTTTATTTATAAGTAATGCACAGGAAAATTGTAACATACATAACCTCCAAGTATACACACGTTGTTGGCAATTTCAAAAAAATTTTTGAAAAAAAATATATTAAAGTGTGCGGGGACGTCCGTTAGCATGCTCGCTATCATTTCCTAAATTTCTAAGACAAAATATTGATTATTCTAGAAAAAAGCCGTCGGAACCTAAAACTCGTAAAATCGATACTAATTTCTAATCGCTATGCAAATTAATCAGAATTTGCTAAATTAAAACTTTTTTGAATTGAACCAAAAAAAAAAGTTTGTGGGGACGTCCGTTAGCATGCTCGCTATCATTTCCTAAATATTTAAGACAAAATATTGATTATTCTAGAAAAAAGCCGTCGGAACCTAAAACTCGTAAAATCGATACTAATTTCTAATCGCTATGCAAATTAATCAGATTTTGCTAAATTAAAACTTTTTTGAATTAAACCAAAAAAAAAGTTTGTGGGGACGTCCGTTATCATGGTCGCTATCATGTCTCAAATTTGTAAGACAAAATATTTATTATTAAAGAGAAAAAGCCGTTGGAACCTAAAACTGGTAAAATCGATAATTTTCTGAGTATCACATGCCCTTAAAGTAGGAACTAAACTATAAAATTTTAATACAAAATATTACAATGAAACAGAATTTCTAGTCTTCCTGTGTTTTCTAACCCCGGGTATTATTAATAATGAAAGGAATTTAAAATATTTATTCACAAAATTACAAATGAGAATTTATTTTAAAAGGGAATTTTTTTATACGTATTAGCCACTTTGGGTTGGTGACCGCTGGTCGCTTTCCCAATGAGAAGAAAGAGAGAGAGAGAGAAAACAGAAAGAGAGAGAGAGAGATGACGCGGCGTGAGTCATGCTCACAGGCCTGGCACGTGACGGGGAAGCCTTCCGTCGCAGATGCGCCAGGTGTGTCTTTATGGCTCTCTTCCTTCCATTGACTCATGGAGAGAAAGCAAGGTCGTCTTATTGTCAATCTAAAGCAATTTAACCCGGAAGGTTTCCCCGGTCTGGATTTATGTTTTGTAAACACAGGCGGGGAATTATTTCTGGCAAATTGGTTTAGAGTGGTTCTCAACTATGGGACCATAACAGAACGTCACTAAAATCCAAGCAAGCGCAGATCAAGGCAGCTCCGTTTTCGATATTTTCCAATGCTGTCTAACCCACTGACGCCTCGTGTCACATGCATATAGCAATGAAATCGAGTATTGTGACAATCGAAGTCGACAATTTCGTTTCGAGATTTTATATTAAGGACTCTCTCAGAGTAAATTTCACATACACAATATGGATTTATTTATCCAAAAATATTGTCTGGATAAATAAATCCATATTTTTTATGTGAACACAAATTTTTCAACAAAATACAGGAATTTTCACACAAATATTTACATTTTTAACTAAAAAAGATCAGGTTTCAGTAAAACATATCTTACCAAAATAACGAATTTTCGTCAAAAAATGTGCATTTTCAAACAAATGGTTGAATTTTCAACTACAAACGAACAATCTTTAAATTCAAATATGAATTCTCTACCAAAAATGGTATAATCCAATTTTATCTCACATAAATTAAGTTTTGACTAACTATAAAGGAACTTTCAACAAAACAGTTGAATTGTCAATCAAAAAAATCAATTTTAAAGGAAGTAGTTTTATCTTTCTAACAAAAAATACGAATTTTTAACAAAATACATAAATTTTCAAACCAACAATTCCATTTTTAACTAAAAAAGATCAAGGTTCAATGAAAAATATCGAATTTTAAACAAAAATAGAATAATTTAGTTTTTTGTTCATCAAATTTAAATTTTCTGCAGATTATTACAAATTTTAACTGCAATAGATTAATTTGACACCAAACAATAGAAGTTTTAACAAAAGAGATTAATTTTCAATCACAAAGGTTAACTTTCTTTTAAAAAAATTTTAAAAAATAAATAACAGAATTTTATAGAAATTTTTATGTAAGCTCTTCGCTTTACGGTGAGATGAATTAAAACTAATTGAGTTGTTTTAAACATTTTCGCATACAATGGTGGCATTTATCAGTGAGTTGTATTAAATCTGTGAAAAGTACACAATATCTTGTACGTACGCAGTTTTACAATTGGAAGCATTATTTTTTGATTAATATCTTAGTTGTGAACTAATAAAAAATGAAAATTATTTATTTTTGAATTAAATTTTTTTTATTAAGAACTATTGATAAATCTTGAAGTACTTTCACATAAATTTAACATACAAAATATGGATTTATTTATCCAGAAAATATTATCTGGATACAATTAATAGTATTTAATATAAAAATAACTAAGGAAATTTAAGCAAAGAAATGAAATAAATTAGTTTTTAAACAAAAAAAGGATATTCAAACAAATTACTTTCTAACAAAAAGACGCAATTACAAGTTTGAAATTTATATTTCAACCAAAAAAGAATGATATTTCAACTAAGAAAAAAAAATTCAAACAAATACTCTTTTATCTTGCACAATGATAAAAGTGACCGTTACAGATTTTCTTAAATTTAGCATTTTTCCGATAATCGGGAATTTAATTTGAGTTTTTTTATATTGCCTGTGTAATTTGCCCTTTAATCTTTGCTCCGAAAATGGTAAACTGTTTCAATTTTATATTACAATTGATAGTGAGTGTTAAC
>NC_046666.1:15007623-15017858 GCF_010883055.1 Belonocnema kinseyi | reverse complement strand
TTTTCAATTTTTTCATCATCTCCTTTAAAGCCTCCTCGCTCTTTGCTAGCAGCCCTATGTCATTTGAATTGGATTCTTAAAAAATGTCCTTCTATCTTCTCTGCCAATCTTCTGACTTATCCCAACCCTACGTTTTCTAAACCTATTAATCATCTTTCACGCGTCCTCTTCTCTCTTAACACTTCTTAACTTATCTTTCAGCTCTTTCTTTTTTTCGTTTTCTTTCTTTTTACACATCGCCCTAAACTCCTTCCTCATTTTTACGTAAACCTTCCTTCCCCTAGCTTTAGCTTTAATTCTCTTATTACTATATTATGTCTCCTATCTGCTTTCCCTCTTTTCTCCATCCTCAACTCCATTACCCTTATCCCTTCTCTATCCGCTCTTTCCTTCATTTCATTCCTACGCGCTCCCACTTTCTTTTCTATCATAATCTCCACCTTCTTCCAAATACCTTGCTTCTCGCCCTCCCTTCTGTCAACTACTTCCATTCCAGACCTGTCCTCCATCTTTTCCAGCCGTTTTTCCGCCCTTTCCTTCCACGCCCTAATATCTTTGTCCGTCTGTTTTATTTTTTCCTCTTTTTCCTTTCTTACAGACGCTAACTCCCTCGGCAATCTTTCTACTTTCCCCCACATCTTTTTTACTTGCTTTTCCCATCTTTCATCTATTACCATCACGTCCTCTTTCATACTTTCCTTATGCTGCACAGCCCCCCTTACTTCCTCCCTCAACCCTCAGATCTCGCCCATCAGCATCCCGAGAGCTTCCTTCTCCACCTGCCCTCCATTTTAAGGGGGGGGGGGGGTGACCTATGTGTTAGTACGCCTTGCCTTATCACTTACTCTGCTCCGATTCTTCCCTCTCCCTAACTTACTACTCGACACCGGGACACGCATAGCTGGCCGTCGTGTCCATCTAGAAATTTCCTCCCCGTCCGATTTACTACCAGCACTGCCAATACTCTCGCTGTCCACCTCCCGCTCCGTTGGTAACTGTTACCTATCTATACACCCAAATACGTACTGCAGCGAACAGATGTCTCGTAATGCTAGTGTCGCCTACTGCCCTAAAATTTAGGTTGTCCGCTACGATGGACCAAACTCTTGACCACAAAACTACCCCGCTCCCTTGTAAATCTAACGTCACCTTCCCTATGCAACCAAATTTCACCCCTCAACTACAATGTAAATAATTTTTTATCATCCCAATGTACCCCTCACAATCGTACTCACCTCCTAGACTTCTATCTTCACACTCCAATTACACCTTCCACACAAACTCCGTAAAAACCTCTCACCGCCTGTCACTGCACACTTTCTCACTACCGCCACCAACATGCAAGTCGTTAACCAAAACCTTAAGTATAAACTACAATTTTCAGTTAAAATTTCTTTTTTTTTTGGTAGAAAATTTTTCTTCTTTGAAAATGAATTTTTTTCGTAAAAATTGTATATTTTTTTTATGAAAACGCATTTATTTTCTTGAAATATGTTTTTTTTTTAAATTATTATATCTAATTATTTTTTTACTGAAAATGTTACTACAGTATTCATGGTTGAATATTCACCTATTTTAGGGAAAAATGTTTTTTTCTTATTTACTTTAAATTTCGTCTTTTCAATCTTTTTTATTAGTTCTTCTCCCTGAAAATGTATAAATTCCATTTTTCGGTGAAAATTTATCTTTTTAAGTAAAATTCAACTATAAACTTAAAACTTTATTTTTTTTTTTATTTTAGTAGAAAATTATTCTTCTTGTTCGAAAATTCATCTATTCAAGTTGAATATACTTTTTTATGAATATTTTATTGGTCGTGTCGAAAATTCTATTGCTTTTTTCCGGTTAAAAACACAGTTTTTTAACTAAATTACATTATTTGTTTTCAAATTCAAGTTTTCTCTCGAAAATTGAAATATTCTATTAAAACTTTGTGTTTTTTTTTTGTTAAAAATTATTTTTCAATTGAAAATGTAACTAGTTGGTTTAGCACTTAAACTTTATTTTCTTTAGTTGAAAATTCAACTATGTCGTTCAAACTTCATGTATTTTGTTGGGAACTCGTATTTTCAAAAGTATATTTGTCTGCTTGTTCGTAAATTTATTTCTTTGGTAGAAAATTTAACTATTTTATTGTAGATTAGATTTTTTTTATTCCAAATTAATTTTTTGAACTTGAAGTTTAACTGTTTCATTTTTGGTTCAAAATTAATCTATTTTGCTTCAAAATTAAATTTCGTTGAAAATTAAATTTTTTTTTTTGAAAATTCCATTATATCCGGAAATTTAACTAGTCGATCTCTTATGAAAAAGAAGTAATAGTATGTATTGGATCTAATACTTTTTTAGCGAATGAGTAATAGATATCTAATTCTTTTTATAATAATTTTACTTTTCGTAATAAGTCTAATTATTCTGAGGATAATTCGGGATTTCCAATCCGGAACCAATTTGAGTAGCAGCTAGATCATCATTATTGAAGTCGGAAGTGCTCGGGTTCGTGCTTGTGCATTTTCAGTTTTACTCGAGTCTGGTCTTCGCAGCATGTTACAGAGACGAGTCACCGCCACGCTAGGTTTGCATGTGTTTCTCCCAGACGGGAAAGCCGATCCCCTCTCAGTGCTCCCTTTCGCGTGGGTGGTAATGTCGTACCTGAGCGCTTCGTTACGCCTGTATGCTGGGCCTAGTCCGCGGCCGGCATGTGAGGTTGCGGATAATACATGCATACCTTCCAAGGTTATGTTTTAAATTTAAGTGTCATATTTAGCTAGCATTAGAATCCAATTCTAATTGTCTTAATAAAATCGTTTCAAATATGCGTAAGTCAAAAAGGCATACAACTTTTTGAGTATCTACTCCTAATTGATTGAACGAAAACATTTCAAAAGTCTGCAATCAAAAAAGCCAGAAAACTTTTCAAGTTAGAATACCAACTCCAGTCACCTTTAGAAAACTTAAGGTTAAGCTTTAAATCCCAAAATAACTTTTAACAATCCTTCGAATCCATCCCTAGTTCTTTGAGAGAAAGCATTTCATAAGTCTGCAACTGGAAAAGCCAGAAAATTTTTAAAGTGAATATAAACAGGCACCATTTACAAAACTTGAAGCTTTGATTTAAATTCAAAAATAAAAATCAAGAACCCTTAAAAATCACCACCAGTTGTTTGAACTAATACATTCTAAATGTGTGCAAGTTAAAAAGCCCAAAGGTTTTGCAAGTTGGAATAATCTTACAGGTTATCTTCAGAAATTTTCAGGTTAAGCTTTAAATCCAAAAAAAAATATTCAAGAACACTAGAATCCACTTCTATTGGTTTGAATGAAAGCATTTTAAAATCTATTTAGAAAAATCTAAAATCTCAAATAAAATTTAAGAAATGCAACCTAATTCTTTGGATTTTCGGTTTTCATGAAAATCTCGTAATTCCTTTAATTCCCTGAATTTATAAATTATTTTCATATTCCAAATTCTTTGAATTCTCTGGATTGATGGACATATCTAAATCCCGTAAATTTTAAACATGGTGAAATTCGACTGAATCTGTGATTCCTCTAAACTCCCTGCAATCTTTAATTATTCTGCATTCCTTAAATATCCTGAGGTCTTGGAATTCTCTGATATCCTGAAATGTTCTTGATTTCCTGCATTTCTGAAATGTTCTGAATTTACTAAATTGTGTGACTATTCTGAATTCCCTGAATTTCTTACATATTTTGAATTTCTGAAATTCATGAATTCTCTAAATCCTTTGAATTCTCTAAATCCTTTGAATTCATCTTAATCTTCTAAATTACGCAAATATTTTAAATTCTCTAAATCGCAGAATTCTTTAAATGCTGTAAATTCCCTGGTCCTAGAATATTCTAAATTCCTTGAATAATCGGATTTATAAGAATTCCGCGGATTCTCTGAATTTTCTGTAATTCTTAAATATTCAAAGTTCCTTCCATTTTTCTAAAATGTTTTTAATATTTTTGTATTATTGTGTATACTTTGAAATTAAAAAATTCAAATGTAAGAAATTCTGAGAACTCTGGAAATTACACGAATTCAGGGAATTTTAAGAGTTTAATGAATACTGATCATTCTGAGAATGGGGATGTTGCATGTAATGAGATAAAAATATAATTTGTTATGTAGGAACTTATTATTGCATTCCACGAATGAAGAATTATTTTATTAATAGCAAACATGTTTGTTTGAATAAAGTTCGAACATTAATCCCGCTCGCGTCATTTTTCGCTAAACGCAAAGATTGGTTACATCCTTGTAACGTCATTCTCTGCGGGAAAATTTAAACTACCTAAATTATGAAAAATGAAATAAAAGTAAATTGTAAAAGCTAGGATTTAAAGAATCTAAATACAATGAGATTCAATATGCAATTTTAAATAATACACTACAAGATTTTTAACCTCAAAATGAAGCTCCAACATTGATTTTTTATTTTAAAATTTAACACATCAAAATATTATACTTCTGCAATTTGTTCATAATGATTCGACTCCAAAACGTTACTATTTACTAGAATAATTGCCTGATGAGGATATTTTTTCTATTATCGAAACGTTGCAATTATACTAACCTTAATAAACAAGTTCGGAGTAGTTGTAAGAATCGAAAAAACGTTGTTTTTTTTCGTTTCGAAATCTTATCTAATTACTACGCTGAGGTTGAAAAATTTGAAGTACATCTTCTATATATTAAATTAAAAATGGTTTATATACATTAATTTTTAAGTATTAGTGTCTCTAAATGGCTTTGATATATTATTAATAAAAAACACTTCTTAGCAACTAGTCTACCGTCTTTAAGGAATTCGCTGATTTCCGGAGTCATTCTTCGTTTATATATTTTACCTCGGTTGATTTAGCTTTTAATTTCGATTACTTCTTTTTTATGTTTTTAGACATTGATAGGTTAGCTTAGATAATCAGCTTGATCAGCTGTTAAGAAGAAAACCGCGGCATCCTCGAAACCTGATTGGTCAAAATTTTAAAAAGTAACATGGCGACTAAAGTGGTCTCATTGGTGCATGGTTGTATACCTTCGTGACGTCACATCTGTTTGACTGTGACCAAATAGACGTAAACTAGAATTTTTTTAGATATTTTAAAACTAAAAAAATTCTTTTCTCGCTAACGTTATTCACTGCGTCAAGTACTTAAAAATATGTTTATCTCATTTTATGTGTAAAGCAAATCAAGAAATAGGACAGCCTCCTCTATGCCTTCTCTCGTAGCACCACCTACAGTTAGCGCCACCTACCGTTGTATTATGGAAACAGTTTGAATTTCGAATAATAACTTACAATAATAAACTCTTACAGTTCGGCCATCTTACAAAAGTTCGGCTCCAAATTTATTGTCATGTAATCGTAATTGTGATATTTTCGGAGATTGGTTAAACATACAATAATTCATTCAGGTTGAGATTTATCGGAACGCAAGGTTTTCAGAAAGCAAGCTTCCCTAATTCCTCTTTAGGACTTTTGCATTATCTGAAAGTTTTCTATGTCCTTGACAACAAAACGGTCATTTCTCAAAACTTTTATCACTTCAAAAGGGCCCTTGGAATTTAGAATCAGCTTTTGTGGAATCCCGGGCGTATCGTCTCATTCTTCAATTGAGCATATTCTAAGTATTCAGCGAAAAAGTCTATCACTTTACCATGCTGGTTTATACGAAAAGAGTGGTTTTTACTGGATACAGTTTTACAAATTTAGAAAAGCCATCGGTAACAAGAAGTACATGCTTTTTTGAAGAAATTCTTTTATGAATTGGTCCATAGTGATCAATATGGAACGTGGAAAACGGAATGTTCCCTTTCGGAAGTAGATTAAAAAAAACCTCTTTTTTACCCGTGATAAGAAAGAAAGCAATACATTATAGGCAATTAGATATATAGAATTTAATCTTATTTCGAAGATCAGCAAACCAGTAGTTCCTCAATATCACAGTAGCAGTTTTTTTTGTGGCCATGTGGCCCAACTCGTCGTGGCACTTACGGATCACATGATCCTCCATCCCCACCAGACCATAAGACAAGAGGTCCTCAACTCTTTTGCGATATAAGATGTCATTTCTCATCTCATAAAATTTGTCCTCGGTGATTTCAAGTTTTTGTGCAATTCGCAGATCGTGGGGTCGCAATTTTGGCTGATAACCATATTCGCTTCTAAAGAGTTTTCTTCAACAATCATTATTCTACGGCTGAGTTCATCGACGTATAACATTTTTTCTTCTACTCGATGCTCAATGATTTTTTCAAAATTTCCTAACTCTAAAAACCATCTTTCGATTCTCGGATTGACTTATTTTCTGTCCAGTGCCAACTTTAGAGAATTGTAGTCTGTCAAGATTTTAAATTTGATGCCCTGAAAGTAAACTCTGAAACTCCGAAGAGCATAAATAATCGCAAGTGTTTCCAATTCGAAACTGTGATACTTGCTTTCGATGTCGGATGTTCTTTTAGAGAGATAAAAAATCAGATGCAATTTTCCGTCAGATTTTCGTTGGAATAACACAGCCCCGAACCCGAGTTTACTTGCGTCACAGTGCAATTCTGTTTCGTCATTCGGGTTGTAGATGCTAAGAACCGGCGCGGAAATCAACTTTGCTTTAAGGGTTTTAAACGTTTCGAATTCCAAATCCGTGAATCTCAATGAAGCATCTTATCGTAAAAAATCGTAAAGCGGTTTTGTAATTACCGAAAATTCTTCCATAAACTTGCGGAAATAAGTGCAGACTCCTAGGAATTTCTGAACATAGTGGATATTTCGCGGTAACGGAAAATTAGTGACAGCCTATTTTCTCGAGCGATACTGACTACACTTTCTGCAGAAATGTTGTAACCGATCTATTTGATTTCTGTTTGAACTAATTTACATTTATCGATTCTGAGTTCTAACTTGTTTTCTACTAGCAAAGAAAAAACAAGTTCCAAGCTATCGAAATGCTGCTCTAAGGTTTCAAAGGCTATCATCAAGTTAGCAAGGTAGGCAATTATTTCACCTCTTTTTATCGGCTCTGCAAAAACCGCGTTAATAAAATACTGAAATTTCGCAGAAGCTACCTTGAGTCCGAAAGGTGTCCTAAGGTACTTAAATAATTCGAAAGGGATCATGAAGGCTATGTACTGAATCAAATCATCCGCGACCAAAATGTGGTGAAAACCGTCTTTGAGATCGAGAAGTTTAGAGAATTTATTATCGCGAAGATTATCTGTCTGATCCTCAATAAGTGGAAAAGGGTAATTGTTACGTTAAATAATTTGATTCAAAGCCCGATAGTCAACACATAACCTACTTTTCCCGTTTCTCTTTTTGGTCAGAACTAAAGGCGAAGCGTAAGGAGATTCGCTGGGGCGAATGATACCTCTTTCTAAAAGCGAATCTAGAATTTTTGTAGTTCTCCCTTTTCGAAAGATGACAACCTGCTAGGATTGAAATGAAAAGGCTGATGGTTTGTTAGCTTGAGTGATAACTCTGTTATTATCTTGAGCGAATTAGGACATACGGGCAATACATAATTATTGACAAATAAATCATTGACCATCAAATTCAGAAAGCAAAGTTACCAAAATTATTTCGATCGTGATTCGGAATATTCCAAAGTTTTTATCTGCTGGAAGGATAATGCTCACTTTTCAGAAGATTTCACACTAAGAAGGTTTCGAAAATAAACAGAATGCTCAGGAGTTCTCTCAAAGGTGTTTGGGATTTTGCATCAATTGGGAAGATGCTACTTAAGATCCAAGCAACCACAGAATTGAGAATTACTTAAACACCAAAAATCACTATAAGTTCGTCACGTGTCACTTTTTTTCTAAAACATCAGTCCTGTTGTCACGTAATGTCAACAGTCTCGGGTGGTCGGGCTTCTAGCGGCAGAACGCTGCCAGACGATCTGGTTCGGAAGGGCGTTAGGGACTCTTCGCCTTATGCTAGGACCCTTTGCGACAAAGCATCGCCACACGTTCTTCTTAGGTAACACTTTCACATAACACATACTTTTTCACAAACACATCTATTTTTAGCACACACGTCACTTCTAACCTTTTCAGGAGCTTGAAGAGTGGAGAAAGACTCTTTATGAGTAAGAAAACCGAAAGCGTTGGATCGGCCAAACCCGTAATGCCAACCCCCAGCACACTTTTCCTTTTTTTTTAAGTTTTTGTCTCTCACGACCACTTAAGAAAACGGACGATCAGAGAAGTATAGTCTCCTTTATGCTTTCTCTCGTAGCGCCACCTAGCGTTATATTGTGGAAACAGTTTGAATTTTTAATCAGAACTTACAATGACAAACTCTCACATATGCAACATCCCCATTTAGATGAAATACAAAATTTCTGTGAATTCAGTAGCACTTAGAATATTTCAAGAAGTTTAAAAGAGTTTAAAAGGATCTGAACGAGCTTAGCAGCATATCAAGCCATCAGAAACAATAAAAAATCATAAAAAATGCAATATTTTACAGATCGCTCTCAAATTTTCTAAGACCTTTTCCAAATTAAATTGAATCATAGTAACTCTGTTTTATAGTTGTGTAACTGCAAAAATGTATGACAACTCTATTTTTTACAGAAGCAGCAGATCGTTATGGTCAAAGTTCTACTGGAAAAAAACCTACTACAGGTTTAGAAGATGTTTATGATGGAAACAGAGTTATACCAATTAATGAGTTTGGTGACGCAAAGAGACCAAACCGGGAAACCGTGACACGTTCATATATTTACCCTCCTAGCCATATTTTTGCACCGACAGGAAAAGTTGATTTCGCATTTTTAAGATCTGATACCGAGGACCCGACTGAACCAGTAGACTCAAGAAAAGTTCAAAAAACAGTTCAACCAAATAAGCCATCAAGCTCAAAACAATCTGCTTCGAAGCCAAAATAAAATAATAATATAGATATTAAAAAGTATGTCATCTTCCCGAATAGAAATTGGAAATGATTGAACCTGTGCAACACGATAATCACGAGGACGACCAAAAATCTTTATTGTAAACATTCCCAGACTTAAGAAAGTGACAGGGGATAGTTCTTGAAAATTTAATAATTATTTTATGTTTGATCCATTTAATTTAGGTTTACAATGTGTTGTATTCTACTTCAAAATATTGTGTGTTTCTTGAAAATAAACTAAAAAAAATTATATTAATTAAAAGCATATATTTATTTACAAAAGTAATCCCGATTTATATTACAGTCTATTATCTCAATAGTGCCCCTCTCAGAAGTGCTTTTAATTCTAATACGAGCTCGGGCTCTACCCCCAAGTAATGTCTAAAATTAATATTTTTGTTAAAAAAGTACATTTTTAGTTGAAAATTCAAGTATTTAGTTCAGAATTCTTGAATTTTTGATTTTGATCGAAAATTCAACTTTTTATTTTAAAATTCTCGAATTAGATTAAAAATTCGTCCTTTTTAGCAGTAAATTATTATTTTTGTTTAAAAATTCATGTTTTTATTTCAAAATTAAAATTTTTCATTAAGAATTCTTAAAATTTAATAAACATTCTTCTTTTTTGGTACTAAATTAATCTTAATGTTTGAAGTTTTTTCTTCAAAATTCAACTTCTTGGTTTAGAATTATTAAATTTTGTTCAAAATTTGTCTTTTTTGTAGTTAATTATCAATTTATGTTGAAAACTTAATTTTTTTTAACTAAAACTTTGACTTTTTGGTTAAGGATTTTTAAATTTTATGAATCATTCCTTTTTTAGTACATTAATATCTTTTGGTTTGAAAATGCAACTTTTTGGTTCAGAATTCTAGAATTTTGTTGAAAATTCGTCATTTTTGCTACTAAATTAATCTTTTTGTTTGAAAATTCTTCTTTTTTAGTTGAAAATTCGACTTTTTGATTCAGAATTCTATAATTTTGTTAAAAATTCGTCATTTTTGGTAGTAAATTAATTTTCTTGTTTAAAAATTAATATTTTTATTAGAAAATTGAATTTTTTGATTGATAATTATTGAACTTTGTGAAACATTTGTCTTTTTATGCATTAAATTATTCTTGCTTTAAAAATAATCTTATTTATTTAAAAATTCAACTTTTTGGTTCAGAATTCTTCAATTTTGTTGAAAATTCGTCTTTTTGGTAGAAGTTATTATTTATATTAAAAAATTAATTCTTCTTAGCTAAAATTTTAATTTTTTGGTTGGGAATTATTAAATTTTATTAATCATTCCTTTTTTTCGTACATTAATATCTTTTGGTTTG
>NC_046666.1:14999246-15007523 GCF_010883055.1 Belonocnema kinseyi | reverse complement strand
AAAAATTAATTCTTCTTAGCTAAAATTTTAATTTTTTGGTTGGGAATTATTAAATTTTATTAATCATTCCTTTTTTTCGTACATTAATATCTTTTGGTTTGAAAATTCAACTTTTTGGTTCAGAATTCTAGAATTTTGTTGTAAATTCGTCATTTTTGGTACTAAATTAATCTTTTTGTTTAAAAATTCTTCTATTTTAATTGATAATTCGACTTTTTGGTAGTAAATTAATATTCACGTTTAAAAATTATTTTTTTAGCTGAAACTTCAACTTTGCTTTTTCGTTCATAACTAATAATTTCTATGCAAAATTGGTCTCTTTTGGTAATAAATTAATCTTTTTGTTTAAAAATTCTCATCTTTTTAATTTAAAAAAAGACTTTCTGATTCAGAATTCTAGAATTCTGATGAAATTTCGTCGTTTTTGGTATTAAATTGATCTTTTTATTCAAAAATTCATCTTTTTTAATTGAAAAATCAACTTTTTGTTTCAAAATTCTTGAATTTGATTTAAAATTTGTCTGTTTTGGTAGTAAATTATTCTTTTTGTTCAAAAATTCAGATTTTTATTTGAAAATTTATATTTTTTATTGAGCATTCTTAAAATTTGTTAAACATTCATCTTTTTTGGTAGTAAATTAATCTGAATGCTTAAAACTTCTTTTTCAAAATTCAACTTTTTGGTTCGGAATTCTAGAATTTTGTTAGAAATTCGTCACTTTTGGTAGTGAATTTAACCATTTGTTTAAAAATTCTCCTCTTTTTAGTTTAAAATTCGACTTTCTGGTTCAGAGTTCTAGAATTTTGATGAAAAGTCGTCATTTTTGATAGTAAATTAATCTTTTTATTCAAAAATTCATCTCTTTTTAATTGAAAATTCAACTTTTTGTTTAAAAATTCTTGAATATGATTAAAAAATTGTCCGTTTTGGTAGCAAATTATACTTTTTGTTACAAAATTCATATTTTTATTTGAAAATTCAAATCTTTGATAAACTATTCTTAGCTGTAACTTCCACTTTGCTTTTTGGTTCAGAACTAATAAATTCTCTTAAAGATGTTCCTCTTTTGGTAGAAAATTAATCTTTTGGTTTAAAAAATCATCTTTTTTAGTTAAAAATTCAACTTTTTGGTTGGCAATTTTTAGATTTTATTAAATATTCCTTTTTTAAGTAAATTAATATCTTTTGGTTTAAAAATTCAAGTTTTTGGTTCAGAAAGGCTAGAATCTTGTTGAAAATTCGTCATTTTTTGTAGTAAAATAATGTTTTTGTTTGAAAATTCTTCTTTTTCAATTAGAAATTAAACTTTTGGTTTAGAGTTATAAAATTTTGTTAAAAATTCGTAATTTTCAGTAGTAAATTTACCTTTTTGTTTAAAAATCAGTGTGTCTGTACGTCAGTCTGTATGTCTGTATGTTAGCCAGCCATTTTTGATAAAAATTCAAAAAGTGAGCACATTTTCGATATTCTTAAGACCACTTTTTTACAATTTAAAATTTTTTGTGCGGATATGGATAGTATTCAAAAAGGCAAACAATTTATTCTTATGACTTTTGTTCATGAAAGCAAAATTGACCAGAGTTATAGCATTTACAAAATTCCAAAAAGCACACGAAAATGAACACTTTAAGCCAAATAAGGCACGATATTAAAAACAACCAAGAAAAAAAATGTTGCTTTTTGAATGCTGTACAAGAATATCATAACAACTTTTTCAATTTTCTTGAAATATCGAAGGCAAATTTTGACAGTATAAAAAATAATGGAAAATAAAAAATTACATTTTTTCATTAAAATTAACTTTTCTGGCTGGGGCTTCGACAGTTTTATTGAAAATTTTTTTATTAAAAAAAAAAATAATTTAACTTTTTTTAATCTTCCATTAAAATCTTTTTTGGTTTATATTATATTTCTTGATAAGATTTCACCTTTTTTGATAAAAAAAGCCAATGCTCAGTTAAAATTGTTAGTAATATGTACATAATTGATCCTTTGACTTGAAAATTAAAATTAAAAAATTAATGCATTTAGTTAAAAATTAACTTATTTGCTATAAAACTATACAATTTGGTTAAAATATTTTTTTTAGGAATTTTATAATTAGTGATTAGAATTCGAACTATTTAGGTAATAAATCGTTTTCTCAAATGAATTGTACTGTTTGTAATTTATAATTAAAACATTTTTTGGTTTAAATATAAACTATTTTATTTTTTGGTAAATAATTATTTTTTTATTTTACTTAATGATTTAACAATTTTTTAGAACATTAAAGTATTAGGTTAACCAATAAAAGTTAAATTCTTATAAAAAATATGATATGTGATATTTCAACCAAAAGAGAATTTAATTGCAATTTGTAATTCACCACGGTGAGATTGAACTATTCGGAGGAAACGCTCATACAATTAAAATCAAATTTCAATTATAGGTAAGTTGGTACAATTGTATAATTATATATTGTATTAAATTGAATTAAAAAATTATATTAAATTAATTGAATTAAATTATTTGAAAAAATTATATTTATTAATCTAGATTATTTATTATCTAGTTAATTCTTTCGCAACGTTTCGACTCTCAAAATGTCTATATCTGTAAGAAAACGGCGAGAGGGGGATAAAGGGGGGGGGGGGGTTGACTCAAATCTGAAGCTTTCTTTGATGAGAATGTAAAATTAGATTAAAAAAAAAAAATTTTAGATTAAATTCTCAACGCCAAAATATAAGTTTTAAACCAGAAGTAAATTTTCCATGAAATAGTTGAATTTTCTACCAAAAAGGATTCATTTTAGAAAAATTGTTGAATTTTAATCAAAAAATTTAATTTTTATCCAAGAAAAATGCACTTTCTACTAAAAAATTCATATTTTATACAAAGAGATTAATATATGACCAAAAAAGAATAATTTTTAATAAAATTCAAGAGTATTCATACAAAAAGCTGAATTTTTAATACAAAAATTAATATACTACCAAAATTCACGAATTTCTAATAAAATTCAAGAAATCTTAAACAAAAAGTTAATTTTTCAACATAGACCTTTGTGTTTTAAAACTGAAGCTTTCATTCGAAAATTTAACATTGTCTTTGGGAACTCTAGAATTTTGTTTAAAATTCGTCATATTTGGTTGCAAATGAATCTTTTGTTTGAAAATTTTCGTTTTTAGTTAGAAATTTCACTTTTTGGTCTATAATTACTGAATTTGATTGAAAATTCGCCTTTTCCGAAAGTAAATTAATCTTTCTATTTAAAATTTTTTTTACTTACAAATTTAACTTTTTGGTTGCTAATTCATGATCTTTTTTAAAAATTCGTTTAAATCATTGCCTATTAATATTTTTATTATGCAATTTATATTTTTAGTTAAAGATACAACTTTTTGGATAGGAACTTCTAAATTTGAAGGAAAATTCTTCTGTTTCGATAGTAAATTAATCTTTTCTTGAAAATTTATTTACCAAAAAGTTAAATTTTCAAATAAAAACGTAAATTTTCAAACAAAAAGATTCATTTGTTACAGGAAATGATGAATTATTAACAAAATTCAATAATCCTGAACCAAAAAGATCAATTTTTTACTGAAAAAGAAAAATTTTATAACAGGAAGATTAATTTACTACGAAAAAAGACGAACTTTTAGTAAAATTTAAGCTTTCTCGGCAAAAAAGTTTTATTTTCAAATAAAGGAGAACAATTTTTATAGAAAAAGATTAATTTTCTACCAAAAGAATAAGAATTTGTAATTAAATTTGAGAGTTCTCAAACAAAGAGCTAAATGCTTCACTCAAGAAATCAATTTTTAAAGAAAAAGTTTAATTCACTACCGAAAAAGACGAATTTTAATTTGAAAGTAAATCTTTTGTTTGAAAATTAATTTTTTTTGTTGAAACTTAAAATTTTTCTTTCAGAACGCTTAAATTTGATTAGAAATGCGTCTTTTTTGTAGTAAATTAATCTTTTTGTTTAAAACTTCTTTTTCACTTCAAAATTCATCTTTTTTTTATTCAGAATTACTAAACTTTGATACAAATTCGTCATTTTTTGTAGCACATGAATGTTTTGGTTTGAAAATTTACGTTTTTAATTTGAAATTTAACTTTTTGGTTCAGAACTCTCGAATTTTACTAAAAATTCGTCTCTTCTGAGAGAAGAAAATTGTCTGCAAAAAAATATAAAAATATTTTATTTGCAAAATTAAGTTATTTAAAAGAAGCTACATATTATGATTTACTTAAAATAATTATAAATAATACTTGCTAACAATATTTTTTACTTTAGTAATTACATTGAGATACGTTGCTATAAATCAGACTGCAAAATATGTTTTGTCGCAAACAAATGTTAATTTTTTTTTGCAATATGTTTTGAACATTTGACAAAAGCGAGGGGGGGGGGGTCAAAATTTAGACAAATCTAATACCTTAGCTGATGAAGTTGTAAAAATTTAATTTTCATCCGAAAAAAGATTTCGGTTCGACTTTTAAACATCAAAATATCAGTTTTAAAGAAAAAGTCAATTTTCTATGGAATAGTTGAATTTTCAACCGAAGGACTACCTGTTTGCAAATAACCCAATTTGACCGTATTGCAAGTCAGGCAATAATCGGGGGCTAGTGGGGTTATTAATTTTGACAAAGTACCCAGCCGGGGACTAATCGGGGGCTAGTTCAGGCTCTGGTCGGGAGCTAGTGGGGCTCTGGTCGGGTTATTCTTATGTTTGAGTTTTCCGCGAGGTTTTATCAAATGAGATAATATCTAAAAAAGCGTAATGACTTTTTTATATTAAAACCCTAAGAATATATTTAACAATAAGTTTACACCGTTTTTTGGAGAAAAGATTTATTAATGTTACATTCATCTCAAATGTACTTAAAAAATAATTATAAAGTTAATAATTTTGTACAAAAATCAACTTTTTATAAAAACAACGATCAAAATCTTAAAAAAGACGTAATATTAGTTTCTTGTAGTATTTTTTAGAAAATTGCGAATTTCTAGGAACATTTATAAATACCTTTGTATGGAATTTCAAATAAATCCATATAGGAAAAAATGCCTATAGATGTAGGTAGAAGGTCTGCCGAAACTCATGAGACTCTAAATTTATACAGATGCTTATTTTAAAATTAATCTGAAAGGTTTGCCATATGTAAATAAAGTCTAATCCTTCATGTAGTTGAAATTAGAAAAAGAAAAAGTTTTTGATTAATCAGTGAAGAGCAGTATCCTAGTAGTAAACTATTAAGCACGGTAAGTTCAGATTTCGCTACCACCTTTATTTGAGTCTTGCGGTTCTGGACAGGGAGCTTTACAGAAAATCCGCAAGGGCGCGACTTGCCGCCTCTCGCGCAACAGAAATGGCGCGTCGAGTGTTTAAGACAGCAGTCCACACGTAACGAAGCATAATTACCTGAAGCAGAGACTACTGTGACCAACATGGCGGTTCCTTCAGAATCCTCCACGAATCTAAGCAGATTAGTTAGTGATGAATATCGCTCTCAGAGTTCCGATCGCTCCTTCGTTTTAGGTACGAACATTTTCTGTGCTGTTATCACGGATCTCAATTTTGCTATTTGGCCAGTTTCTTTTCGCTCTGCATCAGCCAGTCTGGTCCTCTTTTCAACATCTTGTTACTGAAAAATTGCTTCGGCTGTTGCCCCCTGGAAATGAAGTCTGCTGGGTTCTCCTTTGTAGGAACACGAAACCAGTCTTCGGCCTTTGTTAATTCTTGGATTTCCGCAGTTCTATTTGCTTCAAAGATTTCTCGACGATAAATCCATCCCAAGACAATCATCGAATCACTCCAGATTTTTATTGAGTCAATCTTTATTTTTAGTGCTGCCTGTACCGTTTTGTACAGTTTAGCCAACAGGACTGCACCGCATAACTCGAGCCTCGGCAAAGACACAACTTTGATTGGTGCCACTTTGGACTTCGCACAGATCAAGATAGACTTATATTTTTTGTTTGCTGTCACTCTTAGATAGATGCGGGCTCCATATGCTTTCATGCTAGCATCTGAAAATCGATGAAGTTGGATATTCGTTGCTCCCGGAGTCTTTACTAGTCTGTCTATACTTCAATCGTTGAGCCATGTTAGCTGTGACTGATAACCGATCCATAATGTTTTCAATTCTTTCGGGACAGGATCATCCCAGCCTAGCTTGAGTTTCTACATTTCTTGTAAATTTATCTTTGCTAGTATTACTACTGATGCTAAAAGACCCAACGGATCGTAAAGTTAAGCTACCTGCGACAAGACTGTACGTTTCGTAACAGTCTGAAATTTGATTCTATTTACCTCTTAAATCAAGGTGCCTCCCTTCGATTTCCAGAATACTCCTGATGCCCGAGTCGTTTTTTCTAAGTCCAATTTTAGTTTAGCTTCTTTTCCTGTCTCGACTTAGTCCTCTACTACTCCCGGATGATTTGATATCTATTTTCGTAGATGCGAGTCCACCTTTTCTAGCTGCTTCTAGTATTTCATCTCGAAATTGTCTCGCTTTCTCCAGACTTGCAGCGCCGGTGAGAAGGTCGTCTATATAACAGTCGTTTTTTAAGGCTTCTCCTCCTAACGGAAAGGATAAACTCTCATCTAAAGTTAGTTGTTTCAAGGATCTTGTAGCAAGAAACGGTATTGCGGAGGTGCCGTACGTTACGGTATTTAGTTAATACGCTCTCAGCGGTTCTGATGTTTTATCTCTCCACAGAATTTTTTGATAAATGCTGTCCTGCGGCTGAATCTCAAATTGCCTGTACATCTTCTCAATGTCTCCGGACATCACTATAGCGTGACCTCGAAAACGTAAAATCAACTGAAATATTCCATCCTGTATATTAGGTCCAACCATCAGAACGTCATTCAGAGATATCCCTGACGTTGTTTTGACTGACGCATCAAACACAACTCTTAATTTCGTTGTTAAACTAGATTCTCTGATGACTGCTTGATGAGGCATATAATATTCATTATCAGGTTCACTCTGTGCTCGTTCCAGATGCCCTAGTTCTTCGTAAACTCTCATGAATTCATGAACCTCTCCCTTTAGTTTCTGGTTCCGCTCCAGCCTTGTTTCGAGCGCGAAGAATCTTCTTTGAGCTATGTCACAGCTCAAGCCAAAGTCCTGCTTTTTATCGTTAAATGGCAACCTTACCATATAACAACCCGATTTTTTCCTTTGACAGGTCTCTAAGAAATGTCTCTCGCAAGCCTTTTTATGTTTAGAACGATGCATTTCTTTACCTATTTCCTCGAGTTTTTAAAATTTCTCTAGTGTGTCGTTTAGCGTATTTCGAACGAGATGGCATCGAACTTTTTGTTGACCCCACGTACCACCGAGTTTTCCCGCGGCGACCCAACCTAATTTAGTATTTTGAAGAATTAGCCCTGGTTCTGAAAGCATGATTTGTCCTACCATAAGGAGCTTATACATTTTTGCGCCAAATAGCAAATCTACGTTTGCAAGAAAATAGAATTCAGGATCTGCCAACTGCACGTGCCTCGGTGGATTTGATCGCTTTTTATTAATAAATTTAGCAGGAGTATTTCCAGTGATCTGGGGCAGAATCAAAAAGTTAGTCCTCGATTCAAAATGTGTTATTTTTTATTTTAAACGAACACTATTCCATTCACTGCACGGGGTTTCAATATTGTTCACAACTTCAACAGCTAAATCTAATTTTTTTTCTAAGTCTCAATCACGTTGCCAGATATTGAAATATTATATTTGGTTGAGAAACGCTATCTAGAAGGACTCAACACGCGTACCCCTTCCTATTCTCATCAAAACTTCAGCTACTTCTGTAGCTAGCAAAACTTTAGATGCGTCATAAATCTGAAAATTGCTAACATTAGATTGTTTTTCAGTTGAATCATTTTTATTTGATTCTCATTTCGATTCTGACTCTGCATGCAATAGTGTGTGATGCTTCCGATTACAAATTGTGCACCTTCCGAATTTGCAATAATGAACTAAATGGTCTTTTCTTCAACAGTTAAAACAGAGTCCCTTTTTTTGAACAAGTTCTACACGCTCTTTAATCATCTTTTTTTGCATTCTACACATCATTGCAGTTGATGATTATCGTTACATAAGGGACAGGAGACCTGAGATTGAGTATTCACAAAAGATTTAACTAAATTTTTACTGGTTTGGGTGCGCTCGTTATTAGATTTACAGTCTGTCAAGTTAAAGCGTGGGTAACTTTTTTGGTAAAATATTTTATTTAAACGCATGTTTCTACATGGAATTACATTTGTCAAGGTGTCGAG
>NC_046666.1:14991981-14999146 GCF_010883055.1 Belonocnema kinseyi | reverse complement strand
TTTAATTTGTCTTTTTGATTAAAAAATTTATCTGTTTTAGTAGAAATTTTATATTTCTTGGATAAAAATGGGGATATTTGATTAAAAATTGATCTTCTTTTCTAGAGGATTCAACTATTTTCTCTAACAATTTTGTTTGAACAACTGTGTTGTTAATTTATATTTTTCAAGTACAAATTCAACTGTGTAGGAATGGGTAAAAGTACTTCTTGAAAAAATTTTCTTTTATTGAAGGTCAATCAACAGAAGAAAAAAAAATTCTGAACAATAAATGTAAGAGTTGATATTTAACCAAGAGTTATTTAAAATTAAATAGAAAATTTTTATAAAAAAACAAAAAAACGCAAATTTTCAAATAAAATACTGAAATTTTTAACTGAAAATTATGTAACAATTGCTGGTAGAAAGTAGAATTTAGAAAGGAAATAAATGACTTATCATTAAATAGCTCACGTTTTAACACAAGGAATCAATTTTTAACGAAAAATAAACTTTTGAACAACAGTGCTTAACATTTAGGCAGGTGGTTAAAATTTTACATATCAAGGTACATTTTGAACAAAGAAGATTAATTTTTTTCAAAAAGGGTAGATTTCAAACAAAATAGTAGAATGTGTACTTCGTACCCAAAATATAGTAGTAAAATTAATAACAAAAAATATTTAAATTTTTGATTCGGCTTTATTAATTCAGTTAAAACTCCAACAAAATAAAAACAAAACAAAAATCTTTAAATATGATTTAAAGAATAATGGCTTAAAAGCAATAAAAAAAAACATAACAAGTAAACATAAAAACCGAGAAAAATGGTACAACTCATGACGAAAACTTTCCCTTCTTTCAAAATAAATATTCTTATTGAATTATTTATTTCATTTATTTATTTTATTAAGTATTATTATTTAGTACCTGCTAATTAAGTAAATACTAATTTTTTGAAAATATGTGAATTATTTCATGGCTGTAAATATTTATTTTAAAAAAGGCTATAGAATTGAAGGTGATAAGAAATCGAGAAGTTTAAAAAAGCACGAAAGAATAACAAACTTAACTTAGTCTAAAAAAATCAGATTGCAATTTCTTGAAACTTGAAAATAGGCTACACACACAAAATGATTTTTCATTGTCTAATATTGAAAGCATAAACAATTCAAAATTCTCCAAAGAATTTTTTTTGATTAAATGTTTAAATATTTGTTTAACATTTTTTATTGCAGTCTGAAAATTTAAAAAAAAATTGAATGACAAGAATATATAAAAATTTTGAAACAACTGGCATATCAACATAAATATAAAAGTTATAATCAAAAAGTAAATTTTCTACTTGCTAATTTTCTATTTTCCTAAAAAAAAAAATTTATTTGTGAAATTAAGTTATTTATAACAAATGTACATATTATGATTTATTTAAAACAATTATGAATAATAATCGTTAACAATATTTTTTATTTTAGTAAATACGTTTAGATACCTTCATACGAATCAGATAGCAAAATATTTTTTCTTGCAAATAAATGTTAATTTTTTTATTTTTGAAATATATTTGTATAACAAAAGTTTTAAAAAAATTTTCCGGATCATTTTTGGTCAAACAACTTTTCTTTTTTTATTTTGTTTCCCCTTATGTCCTTATTCCATAAATCTAATTTTTTTATTTTAAATATTATCTTTAATGATTAACAAAATATGTACTCGACCTATTTATAAATTATTAGTAACATAACTGTAAATCCTGTTTGCTTAAATAACTTTTGTCGATTTTCAACAAATTAAATTTTTTGTTTTCAATCTTCGTTTGTTTGATTAAAACGAAATTACAATTCCTACCTAAAAATTATTCATGAAAAAATTGGACGAGTTTTCACTCTTTTTTGAAAAATCACCTTTTGTCCCTTCATTTTCTTCATAGCTTTTTTTCCCTTTTTCAAGAATTTAATTCTGTAACTGAAGATTTATCTGTTTAGAAGAAAAGTGGGATATTTAGAAAAACATTCGTCTGTTCTTGTAGAAAATTTGTCTTTTTGGCCAAAAATGAATATTATTATTTTTTGGACTGCACCTATTTGTTAAAAAATTACATCACTTTATTGAACATAAAAAATTTTTCAGTATTATTCTACTTAAAAGTTCCAATTTTGGTTTTAAATTTGTCTTTAATTGAGCTTTCAACTTTTTTTAATTTTTACTTTTTGATTGAATTCAAATATTTCTTTTTATTTTAAATCAAAATATGTATAGGATAAATTTTTGTGTGTTAAAAATTGATCTTTGTAGCAAAATCAACAGTTTTGTTAAAACATTTTTCTTTTGGTTGAAGATTCTTCATTTTAGTTAAAAATTAGTCTTTTTCATTGAATTTCTCACTATTTTATTGAAAATATTTTTTTTAGTTTGAAACTAAACTATTCCAATGAAATTTTTTAATTTTATTTAGAATTTCATCTCTTTAGTTGAAAATTGAATTATTTTCTTTAAAAGTTTTTGTCTTTTCAATGCGGAAAAATAATTTTTTTAATTGAAAATTTCAATATTTCATTTTTCGTGGAAATTATATCTTTTTAAAATAACTTATTTTCTTGAAAATTCATGTAATTTTGTGAAAAATCGTCCTTATCGGTAGAACATTATTTTTTGTGGTTAAAAATTTGATAATTTGTTTAAAAATTCCACCATTTTTTTGGAAATTATTCTTTTTTTTTCAAAAGGAAGAAAATTTTTTTGAAAGTTAAAAAATGATGTTTTTTTTCATATTGCAAATGAAATGATTCCGTTTTTGGTTGAAATTGATCTTTATTATTTAAAAATCTTACGTATTACTAACGTTTTTATTTAGTTAAAAAATCAAAAGGTTTACTGAAGAATCGTATTTTCCAGGTTCAAATGATTCTCATAAGTTAATTTTTTTAATTGCACTTTAAATGTTTGATTTCAAGAATAATGTACTTTATGAAAAATTGAAAAATTGTCCCTACTTAAATATTATTAGTAACAAATCTGTAGTTCCTTCTGAAATGAACAACATTTGTCTATTAATTTTTTTGGCACCTTGTGTCGCTTTTCAAAAAACTTAATTTTCATTTTAATGTCATTTTTTACGAATAAAACAAAAACTGCAAGTCCTCCCAAGAAATTATTCTTGATTAATTTCGGATGAGTTTTGACTCTTCTTTAGAACAGCAACTTTTTTCCGTTTATTTTTTTAATAGCTTGTGTCGCTTGTCAAAAAATTAAATTTTTTCGATTTTTTATATAATTTTCGTAGCTCTTTTTGGATAAAAACCTTTTGTTTATTTTTTTTCTTAGCTTGTGTTGTTTTTTTAACAATATTATGGTTTTGATTCTTAATTTTATTTCTGTAATTCTTTTTTTGAACAATTTTGCACAATCTTGGTTGATTCGTGTTGTTTTTTTTATCATTTTATTAGAGAAATCTGATTTTTTTCAAAATTCAACTATTTTTTCAAGAAAAAAATTATTGACTGAAAATTTAACTATTCTATGTTTGACTAAACATTTATCTTTTCACTTTGAAATTCTAATATTTGTAGAAAGTTCATGTATTTTGATAAATATTAATTACTTTTGGTAGAAATTAATCTTTTTGGTTCTAAATAAATTACTTTCACTTAAATATTAGTTTTTTTAATTGGAAATTGATTTGTTAACAATTTGTTGACAATTCTGCTATTTTTGATCAAAAGTTTCATTAAATATCAAAATTTTATTTGGGAAATTAATGCAAGTTTTTAAAAATTATTCGTTCTTAGTAGCAAATTAATGTTTGTAATCGAAATTTTTTTGTGGATGAAAAAAAGGCTTTTTTTATTAAAAACTTATTTTTCTAACATAAAATTTCACAAAATCAGTTTGTTTAACATTTAACTGTTTCAGTGAAAATTTATTTGCTACCTATTTGATTGAAACTTCATTTCTTTGGTTGACAAATTAACTATCTTGTTAAACATTTATTTTATTTGGTTTAAAACATATTTTAGTAATTTAAAATGAAATTCCATTGTATTTATCGTTAGAAATTTTTTTTTGGTTGAGAACATCTATTTTATTAAAAACTTGGCTTTTTGGTAGAAAATTAATATTCGGTGTTGAAAATTCTACTGTTTATTAAAAAAAAAAAATGAAAATTATAAGCTCAACAACGCACGAATTGAAAAAAGTCGAGGGAACAAAATGTTGCTTTTTAAAAGCTCTACAAGACTATTGTAACAACTTTTCGATTTTTCGTGAAAAATCTAAATTTGAAATTATAATCGTAAATAAAATAATCAAAAATTTAATTTTTTCGTTTAACTATGAAGATATAAAAAAATATAATTCTAAAAAAATGATACACCCAAAAAAGATCTGCAAATTTTATATTTATCAATTTTGTATAAGACACGTAATGTTTCTTCTTTCGTAAAAAATAAACATTAAAATTTAAAAAAATTGTTTTTGACGAATGACACAGCCTAATAAAAAAAATCATAAGACGAAAATTTTTTGCCGAAAAGCAAGCTAAAAATTTGTTCTTAATAATAGTGCTAGGATTAGTATTTTGTTTTTTAATTGTAGAAAAAATTCAAAGAAGTTCTTCGATAAACGACATAAGGTACGAAAAAAAATGAATAGACAAAAATTGTGCCGCTTCAAAAAGAGAACCAAAAAAGAAGGAAAAAATAAGTTTAAAAATTAAAAAAAATTAAATTTGTTAAAAACGCTAGAGTACTACCCAGAGTCTACTGGACCTCCCATGGTCTGGTCGACCACGGAAAACGACAATTCGTGTTGACAAGATCATCAGACGCAAATCAACAATTGATGTCTAGAAGACAGCATCTGAAATTTCCAATGAAATCCGCGATGAAAACCTTGCCAACGTGAGTAGAAGCACTGTGGCTTGTCGTTTGAATGATATGGGATTGTTCGGACGCGTTGGTGATAAGAAACCCTTGATCAGCAAGAAGAATCAGAAGGCCCGATTGGATTTTGCGAAGAAATACTAACACTGGACTCCGGAGCAGTGGGCTAAAGTACTTTTCTCTGACGAATCGAAGTTCAATCTATTTGGAAGTGATGGTAAGAAGCATGTTCGACGTCCAAAAAATACCAGATACGATTCTCAGTATCAAATTCCAATAGTCAAACACGGAGGTGGATCAATCATGGTTTGGGACGCTATGTCTTCGCAAGGAGTAGCTCCACTGCACAAAATCGAAGGCATCATGGACAAAGTTATGTATCGAGATATCATGGCAGAAAAAATTTTAACATATTCTAGAAGAAAAATGCCCAAAAATTGTATTTACCAGAAAGATAACGATCCGAAACATAAGTCGAAGCTGGTTCAGGAATTTTTGAAAGGGCGAAAAGTGAAGCTTCTGGATCATCCAGCTCAATCTCCAGACCTAAATCCGATTGAAAATGTGTCGGACACACTCGGAAGACATGTTGGAACAAAGAAAGATTTGAACAAGGATGACTAATGGCGAACTCTTGAGGAAGAATGGGAAGAAATACCGAAAGACTACGTTAAACGCTTAGTTGATTCAATGCCTCGACGATGTGCTGCTGTAATTGCTGCTAAGGGTATAACTACTAAGTATTAGTCAATAAGCAACGGATTAATAACTTTCTTGTTGATTTTATGAACGTTAACTATTTTATGAACCTATGGGATAATTGTGGCTTCAACTGCTTTTATTCACCAGATATAGTCAAAAATGTGTTTGGTCCAAAACTTTTGCGCACCACTGTTTAATATTTAAGACGTCGTGGGGCAATTCTTCCCGCTAAAATTGGAAAGAGTTTGAGAGTGCTACAACGTCGAGAAAGAGGTCACCGAGGTAAACACTTTTATCAGTCACATCTCCTGGTCACCAGACACCTGAATTTAAGCGCAGGAATATTGATTTCTTGAATTGTGAACACAGCTGTGAGTAATAATAAGCTTGTACTAGTAATAATTACGAAATAAGAAATCAATTTCGACTAGGTCAGTTAATCTTGCGTATCCTGTCAAAATGTTTAATTTATGAAAGTTTGTAGTGAAGGAAAATAAATTTGATTGATTGTGAGAAGTTAAATTAAAATTAAATAAATTGAAATAATATCTACTACTGAAATAGAAAATTTAAAAATTGTTAAGAAGAATTGCAAAACTCGTTTAGCTAAATCTAAAACATTCTTGGAAAAGTATGCGAGCAGTTAGACAAAAGAATTTAGTCCTATAGAGGAAATTGAACTTCGAAACAAAAAAGCCGAGGAAACTTGGCATGAATTTGACGGAACACTAACTGATTCAGTATTGTTATGTTCTACACAGGATTTCGAACCCGAAAGATCAGAAGTTGAGGAAATTTATTATATGTATGTAGCATTACCAAATCATTACCTAAATCAACAGCGAGTTTAGAATTCTGTTTCAGAAGGTCGTGCAAATCAAGTAGATGCACAAAGCACGCGTATAGGGCAACTTGAAAATGAACTCAGATCTCAGCGAGAATTTGAATTGACAGCTCTGCGAGAATTAACAACGTCGAGAGCTTCGGCAAGCGATAAAAATATTCTTGCGCGCTTCTCCTTGCCAAAACTGAATCTCCCTACATTTTCTGGATGTTACAACGAGTGGCTCGCTTTTAGCCGCAATTATTCACGATGACGCGACCATTCCAAAAATTCAAAAATTGCGGTATTTAAGATCCTATTTAAAAGACGAAGCATCGCGAGCGATTGATAATTTTGGGACAACCGAAAGCAATTATGAAGTAGCATGGGGATTATTAAAAGAACGTTACGATAATCGCGCATTATCAGTATTGGGAGAACCAACAGACAAGTGGGTCACCACTTATTTTTTTGATTGTGTCTAAATTGGATGGAGAAACCAAAAAAGAGAGGGAGAAGTCAGTTACTGGTACGGAAATGCCAAAATTCGAGAAACTTAATAAATTTCTAAGAGAAGACGGTCAAGTTTTAGAGTCAATGAATTGGAAAGTTTCAGATAGAAATAAATCTAATGAACCTAGTAATACAGTCTGTCAAGTTAAAGCGTGGGTGGCTTTATTCGCAGTCGGTAAGGTGTATCGAAATGATTTTGGTGTCAAAATATTAAGAAGAGCTCCCTCTTTCATGCTTTTTGATTTAACATTCAGTTTGCTTTCAATTC
>NC_046666.1:14987480-14991881 GCF_010883055.1 Belonocnema kinseyi | reverse complement strand
AAAAAAAATTCAGTTTGATTTATTACATCAAAATACGAGTTTTTAACAAAAAGTCAATTTTCTATTTTTAACATAAATTATTTATAAAAGAGAAATAATTAAACTGTTAACAATATTTTTGCATTAAAATAAGTATAAGGAGCTATTACACGATACGTATGAGGTAAAAAAGAAATTTTTTCTGCAAAAAAAAAGATAATTTTCTATTTGTGAAATTCAGTTAATCATAACGAAGCTATATATTACGATTTATTTATAACAATAATGAATAATACTTGTGAACAATATTTTTTTATGTTCATAAATTCGTTGAGATAGTTTGATACGAATCAGACAGCAAAATATTTTTTAGCAAACAAATCTTAATATTTTTTATTTTTTACATATTTTTATAACAAGATTTTATATAAAATATATGGATCATTTTTGTTGAAACGACTTTTATCTTTTCATTTTTTGGTCCCTCATGTCGTTATTCAAAAAATTTAATTTTAAAATTTTTAATCTTATTTTTTATTATTATCAGAAAATTTTCTCGTCCTATTTAGAAATTATTAGTAACAAAACTATAAATCCTGTTTGGTTTAATAACTATTCTATTCTTACAAAAAATTTAACTTTTTAATTTCTAATTTTATTTTTACGATTGAAACAAAAACTACAAGGAATATAAAAAAATTTGTATGAGTTTTCTCTCTTTGATTGAAAAATTAAGCTACTTTATTTGAAATTAAACAATTTTGATTTAAGTCTGATTTTCCGTTAAAAGTTTAAGTTTTCGTTGCAAATTAGTCTTTTGATTAAGAATTCAAACTTTTTGTTTATTCATCTTTTTTTGTTTAATAAAAATATATATATTTTTAATATTAAACTTAAATCGCTTGAGAATTAATTTCTGTGTGTTAAAAATTGAACTAATTTTTAGAAAAATCAATAGTTTTTTTTTGACAAATTATTTGTTAGGCTGAAAATTCTCCATTTTCTTTAAAAATTCACTCTTTTGTTGAAATTTGGTCTTTTTCATTGTAATTTTCCATTTAAAATTCAACTATTCCATTCTTATTGAAAATTATATATTTCTCAAACGAAAATTCAACGATTTGATGAATAACTTTTCTTATTTTTTTAAAAATTCATGTAATTTATTGAAAATCCGTTATATCGGAAGCAAATTATTCTTCTTGGGTAAAAATTAATTAATTTGGTTGGCTATTCCACTATTTTTTGCGGGCTAAAAAATTATTCTTATTTAAAATTTAAAATTAAATGATTCCATTTTGGGTTAAAAATTGATCTTTTTTTTATTAAAAAATTTCACTCAACACTAACAATTTTTTTAGTTGAATAATCAACTGTTTGGTTAAAATTTCATCTTATCGTGGATTAAATGATTCTTCTAAATCAAAAATTCATTTGTTTAAACTTGAAATATTTTATTTTATGCATAATCTACTTTATGGAAAATTAAACAAATAACCCACAAAGTATCTCTTTTAATGAAAAATTCGTCTTTTTATTTAAGAATTTAACTACTTTGGTAAACATTCTTTTTTTATTGACTACAACTGTTTTTTATTTAAATTAAAATCTGCTGTTGATCTGCTTTACATATTTTGTAAAAATTTGTTTTATCCTTTAAAAATTATTTTATGTATATTTATGTATATTATGTATTTTAAGTGGAAAGTTTATCTTTCTTAGATAAAAATTCGTCCCTTATAGTAGAAAATAAATCTTCTTGGTTTAAAATTCAACTATTTAGTTGAAAGTTAACCGGCTATGTTGAAAATTTTACAATTTTGATTAAAATCAAACCAATTTTGGTTTAAAAAAAATTTGGTTATTTGAAAACTAAATGTAATTAAGTCAAGGATGGTACACTGTAAAAAACACGTGTTCATATTTTCAAAAAAAAAAAATTCTACACGGATGTGAAAAGTGTGCTTTAATGACCTTGTTTGTAGCAAATAATCATAGAACGTTCTGTATGAGCTAGAAACCTAGTTTTTAATTGAAATCTTTCAAAAAGTCTCACAATCAAGTTAGGTACATTTTTAAATACGATACGATTTTTCTGCTAAAGCATTGTATTTTTTAATATAAGGGGAAGTGATTTTTGTTTTTGGAATTTTTTTAGTCAAGTTTTCGAGATCCTTTGATACAAAAATGAAGATTTTATCTGGAAATACATTCGTTACCGTTGCAGTTTTCCTGCTTGATTATGTTGGTAAGTAAGTTTTGGAACTAACGATGACCATCAGTTCAGAGTTTTTAAACTGTCTTTTTCACTCTCCTATTTTGTCTTTCTCCTATTTGGTCGCTCTCAGGTTTTTCTGTGGATTGTCACGCCTGAATGAACACTGGGGATGACTGGAAAATCCCGAAAAATAAAATTCCCGCATTAGAAAATTCTCGATCAATCGAATTGGCGAATAATAAAATTGCCGAAAAAGAAAAATACCGATATGGAAAATTCTCAAATAATAAAATACACGAATAATAAAATTACTGAAAAATAAAAATACCCAATTGGAAAATTGCCGAAAAATAAAATTCACCAATAATAAAATTTCCGAAAAATAAAAATACCGAATTGGAAAATTCCCGAATAATAAAATTTTTGAAAAGTAAAATTTCAGAATTATAAAATTTCCAAATTGCAAAATTACCGAATAATAAAATTCTTGACAGTTTATAATATTACCGAATTGGAAAATTCCCGAATAATAAAATTCGCCACAGAAAATTGCCGATTTATAAAATATCCCAATTGGAAAATTCCCGAATTTTAACAATTAGAATTTTTTATAAATACCCGTGGGGAAATCACCATATATTTTCCCGATTACCTGTCGGGTCCCGGTCGGTATAACCTGTTCAGGGCTCGACAGGGCTAACTCCAACGGCCTTGATCCGAACCCGATCACGGTATGTATTGCAACGCCATCTAGTGTCATTTTGGTGAAATCACCTTTTACACATGTGTATATGTACTTAAGAATGCGTTGTGTTTATGTAATCAAGTGTCAAAATCTCGTGTGTTGTCATCAGTGCTCTATTACGTAATACTTATTATTTGTAAAAATGCCGAAAGCTGTAAGTACAGCACGTGTCCGGAAGCACCGAGCTTTATCCAATATACCATACGTAAGAGCTGAAAATGAAAGTAAGTAAATCATATTCACTATATATAGTGCACTAAAACTTAACCTCAAAATTTAATTTAATTTGGAAGATTATTACATATTGAATATTCATTTATTATTTTGAATTTCAATGCAAGAAATCAATAATATTGGAAATTATAGATTTCTAGTATGAGCAAGGATGTTTGGAAATGTTCGATTCAAATTCTAACCTCAAAATTTAATACGGTGTCACATATTCGTTAAACAGTCTTCAAGATTTTCAAAATCTTAATCAAAAACTTCAAAAGAATGAAGAATGTTGTCACCCTTTTGTGAGAATCTCATTGTATAAGCAATTTTTTTATTTTTCACATATTTTTATAAGAAATCATACTTATTTGAAATATTATTTTCATTTACAGAAGGGTAGTCTCGATTTATCGATGAGCAAAAGAGGTTTTCAAAGAATTCTATCTTTGCACATGCTTCCTAGGTAGGAATCTTTTATTGTTATTAATTAAATGTACATGATCGTTATTGAACTAAAAATTATATTAATTTTTTGTTTAAACTAATATTTATTTGACTTATTTTTAGATGTTGCTTGCTCCAAGTTTAATGTAACAGAAGAAGAAGTGTTCTCTCATATTAGCACGGTTATTGCTAATGCTAAAGATTGGGGCGGATATAGAAAAGAAAGGCGCCAAATTAACAATTAAAATTTGTTTATAAGTTTAATTTCTTATTTTAATACAGAAGTTATTTATTGAAGCTGTATTTACTTTGATATAAAAAGCAATAAAAAAGAGTTTTAATTAAAAAATGAATCCTTAATGAATAACTTATCGGGGCCAGATCCGGCACCGATCAGGCGGCCATATCTGGCTCCGGGCGGGCCGTGTGTTTCATCAGCCATCAGGCCCAGACCTGGTATCCCGATTAGGGCCCGATTTAGCCAGATCTGGGCGTGATCAGGGTCAAGCCAAATTTTTATACGGGTATATTTTATTGATTACAAATACAACAATAAGACATTCGTTTCAAAAACTATTTTTAACATTAAAAATTTCGAATCTTATTTCGCAAAAATAAAATTTTAAATTATTATATATATAAATCTATATTTCGAGTCTGTTTGAAAAGCGTGACAAGGTACGTAGAAAATTTAACGACATTTTTGTTCCAAGCGCTCGTTTTCAAAAAAATGGAAGGCGATACAGAAATGTAATTCTTAAAAATAAAAAAATCGTTAGCAAAAATTGAATTTTAAATT
>NC_046666.1:14973464-14987380 GCF_010883055.1 Belonocnema kinseyi | reverse complement strand
TGCGAACGTTTTTTGTATTTTTTCAAATTCTGTAAACTTTGAAAAAACATCCGTTACCTAGAAATATTTGATTTAAAATTATTGCTATTTTTAAACCAAAAAATAAGCTTCGAAATTTTAATGTTAAAAATAATTTTTAAAACTAATATCTTATTGTTGTATTTTTAAACAAATAAAATATATTTATAAAAAATTCTAATCGTTAAAATTTGAAAATTTTACAATTAGGATATTTTATAATTCGGCAATTTTCTGTCGGGAATTTTATTATTCGGGAATTTTCCAATTCAGTAATATTATAAACTGTCGGGTACTTTAATATTCGGGAATTTTCCAATTCGATGATATTATAAACTGTCGTTAATTTTATTATTCGGCAATATTCCATTTCGGGAATTTTATAAGTCTGAAAATGTATTATTCGAGAATTTCATTATTTGGGAATTTTTCAATTCAGTATTTTTATTTTTCGGTAATTTTATTAGTGACGAATTTTATTTTTCGGCAATTTTCCAATTAGGTATTTTTATTCTTCGGTAATTTTATTATTCGTGTATTTTATTGTTGAGGAATTTTTCAAATCGGTATTTTTCGGCAATTTCATTATTCGCGAATTTGATTATTCGGAAATTTTCTAATTCGGGAATTTCACTGTGCCGGGAATTTTATTTTTCGGGATTTTTTAGTCGTCCCGAACACTGCACATCAGGGTGCTCCAAACAATTTTTTTTTTTAGAATTTTTATGGGGACAGCCCAGACATTTTTTTGAATCTACACAAAAATAAATGCATTTTTTTGGTTTTGTAAAAACATTATATTTAGAGGTGCCGCAAGTTCCATGAAGTTTAACACGTATTTCCCATAAGAAAAAAGACGTTTTTGTCAATCTTATTCAGAATCCTCAATATTGTTTAAATCAAATTGAAACGCAACATTTTTTTCACAATTAACCATAGAAAACGAATAAAATGTCCGTTTTCAAATATTTAAAACTATAAGACTGTTTTATAGGGTCCCAAAAAATCCCCATCAGTGACAAAATGTGCTTTTGCGAGTTTTTTGCACTAATTATGAATTTTTTTCGTTTTTTTTTCAAAGAACTTGTTTCTGGCACATAAAAAACCATTTGATACTGATAATTAGATGTCTAAATCGCTGAAAAAATTATTATTGTTTTTAGCTATTTTTTCATAGAATGGAGTTAGAAAGACGTGGTTTATCAAAAAATATCAACCTGTTGTCCAATTCTTAATTAGAGGAAAGTGATAGTTCATCAATGTTAACAAGAGCGATTGTTTAAACAATTTATTATCATTGTTAATAATATTCTCTTAGAAAAATGCTACAAAATTGCAGTTTAAAGAAAAATCCACTTTTAGTTAAATTTTCAATTAAGATAAGTTATGTAATTAATTGGAGTCAAGAAAACTAATTGTTTAAACAATTTATTATCATTAATAATGTTCTTTTTGCTTAATTGGTAGAATGTTGTGTATTTTTCTTGAATTTTCTACTTTTTGTCTATTTTTCATTGGGCGTGACTTAATAATTAATTATATTTAACAACATTTATTGTTTAAATAAATCATTATTTATTATGACTATCTTCATGCATGTCAAACCCCGATAGTGGCGGTTTTTATGAAATTTTTACCTTTCTGTCCTTTTTTCACTTTGTGATGTAATGATTAGCAAAAGTTAACAAATAAGTTCTTTAAACAATAAAATATTGTTTTCAACTCTCTTTTCTTAGATAAGTGCTAGAAAGTGGTGGTTTTTTTCTGAAATCTTTAAATTTGCTCCGCCTTTTTCTTTATGAAGAAATAATAAGTCAACCAGAACAAAAATGATTTTTCAAATAGTATTGTCGTTTTAAGTAAATTATTTTCGCTCTTCTTGGAATGCTTAAAAAATAATTTGAAGAAAAAATGCTATTTTAGACAAGAGGCAAAAACTAAGAATAAAATAATTAGGAGTTAAAGATTTAAAAAAAAAAACTTTCTAGTACTTATCTAAGAAAAGATATTTATGAACAATATTAAATTGTTTAAATAAATTTTTTTGTTATTTTTCAATAATTATTATCTCACTGAGTGTAAAGGAACAGGAAGGTAAAACTTGCCGAAAAAACCGCAACTATTAGAAATTGCTGTGGATAAAGATCGTCATAAACAATTATTTTTGCTCAATCTAATTAATTATTCAGTCATGCTTAATAAAAAATAGATAAACCTTTGAAAATTTCAGAAAAAACCGCAACATTCTACCAATTAAACAAAGAGAATATTATTAAAAATTATAATCAATTTTTTAAACATTTCTTTTTGTTAACTTGAATTCATCATTACTTCACTCCTATTGCAAATTAGACAAAAGGCAGAAATGTCAGAAAAAATGGCATCTTTTTAGCATCATTCAAATATAATATTAATAATAATAATAATAATAATAATAAATTTTGTAGCATCTCTTGAGAAAATATTATTACCAATAATAATAAATTGTTTACACAATCACTCTTGTTAACATTGATAAAATATCAATTCCCTCTAATTAAAAATTCGACAAGTGAACATTTTTGAAATAAACACATCGGTCTGATACTATTCTATGAGAAAATTGCTAAAAAATTTAAAAAAATAACTTAAACAATTTATGTAAACATATAATTATCAGTATCGACTGGTTTTTCATGGGCCAGAAACAATTTATATTTTTTTAAAACCGCAAAAAAGTCACAATTAGGGCAAAAAAAATAGTTCAATATTTCACAGAACAGATGAATTTTTAAATAAAATCAAGAATCTTTAACTAAAATGCTTTAACTCAAAAGCAGATCAACAGCAGATTTGAATCAAAAATAAAAAAGACAGTTGATATGAAACAAAAGCCAAAAAAAAAATTTCGCAAAATAATTTAATCTTTAACAAAAAATAAGTAAAAATAAGTTAAAATAAATAATAATTTAATCTTTAACAAAAATAATAAAAAAGAAACAATTTTTTAAATAAGGATTCGAAACGCAATTAAAAAAGATCAATGCTCAACATGAAATGAAATAATTTAATTTATAATCTGAAAAATTTGTTTTCAATCGAAAAGCATTAATTTTTAAGAAAACGTTTCATTTCAGGCGAAGTAAAATAATTGTTACATTAATAGTGGAATTTTCAACCAAATACATGAATTTTTTTTAAACATGAACTGACTATAATTAATAACTTGACTTACCTTAATTGAAAATTTCAATAAAAGTTGATTCTTTTAAACTTTAATTTTGTAGCATCTCTTGAGAAAATATTATTAACAATAATAATAAATTGTTTACAATTTATTAAATTCGAAATTTATTAAATTCGACAAGTGAACATTTTTATCATCTAATTATCAGTATCGGCTAGTTTTTCATGGGCCAGAAACAATTTATATTTTTTAAAAACCGCAAAAAAGTCACAATTAGGGCAAAAAAATAGTTCAATATTTCACAGAACAAATGAATTTTTAAATAAAATCAAGAATCTTTATCTAAAATGCTTCAACTCAAAAGCAGATCAACAGCAGATTTGAATCAAAAATAAAAAAAAAAACCGTTGATATGAAACAAAAGCCAAAAAAAAATTTCCGCAAAAAAAAATAATCTTTAACAAAAAATAAGAGTCTTTTAACCATTGTTAGTTTCAGTCGAAGGGACGATTTTTTTACGAAAATTGAGTTTTTAACAATAAAATTTGAATTTTTAACGAAAAAAGAAATTTTCAAGAAAGTACATGAAGTTTTAATCAAAGAGATAAAATTACTTCAATTGAACATACATATCTTTTGTTAAATATTAAACCGTTTTCTTTAAATTTTTTTTTGTTGAAAATTAATTTTGGTACCTGAAAATTCAACTGTTCCATTTTCCTTAAAAATTATGGTTTTCTCGTGTAACAAAATTGAAACTATTATTTCGCTATAAATTTATGGTTTTTTTTGTTTGGTAGATTAACTATTTTAATTGAAAATTTAACTGCTTCATCCAAAATATAATTTCTAAAAGTAAAAAATTAAATTGAACATTGCTCAGTAAAGTTGAAAATCAATTTTTTGCTAAAGAAAAAATTTTGTTCTTAAAAAATTATTATTCTTTTCTTAAAATTCTTTTCCTTTTTTTTTGAAAATTCTACTGTTTTGTAAAAATTAAATTTCTTGTTTAAAGATTCATGATTATAGGTGAAAATTCGTTTTTTGTGAAAATTTAACTATTTCTTTTTTGTTGAAAATTTATCTTTTATGCTTGAAAAGAAAACATGTTTTTTACATATTTTCCAAAAATTCTAATAAATCTCATATTATTATTATTATATTATTTATTATAACAACCATTTGCAGAATCTAAAAAAAATCGGAAAATAAGTTGTTTAAAAACAAAAATTTGTTATGGTAGAAACTATATTCCTGTGCAATAAAATTATTTTAATTGATTCAAAAATTTTCCTGTGTCCGCAATTTTATTTGCGAAATTATTATATTTCGAATCTTTTCTTTCTTGAGATTTATATTGTTTTCATTAATTAATGAATAATTTTATGGGGCGACTGAAAAATCCTGCAAAATAATATTCACGGACTGCAAAATTCCTGAATAAAAAAAAAATATTATAAAAAAACACAATTCTGGAAATATAATAATTTCGAATTCTTAAATTCCTGAAGAATTAAATTCGCGCCATAAACTTGCCGAATTTGCATTATTGAACAAAAATTGTTTTTTTGAAAATAATTATTATTTTTGACAAATATAGTAACTAAATAATGTAATCAAAGAAGAGTTTTTTAAGCTAATATTATTTTATAAATTATAGTTGATTTTTGATTATTTGATTATTTATATTCGATTGATTATTTTTCAACAAAGTGGATTAATTTGCAAAAAAAGGAGTAAGAGCTTTAACAAAAAATAGATTTTTAACTTAGAAGAATAATTTAGTGCCGAAAAAGAAAATAAATTATTTATTTAATAAGAAAAAATGAATTTTTTACCATATAAAAGGTGACTTTCTAAGGAAATACTTAAATTTTTTAAAAACTATTAAATTTTTCACAAATGGATTGAATTTCCCGCCCAAGAAGATGGATTCTCATCAAAAAAGTATGACGGTAGATCTTTCAAGATAAAATTTAATTCAAAACATGAATTTTCAGACCAAAAAGACAAATTATAGAATTAAAAATTTTTAAGTCATGAAAGGAAGAAAAAGATCTAAATCGATAAATTTTCAATCCAGAATAAGGATTTTATGTGCAAAAATTAAATTTCTAGCCGAATATATTTATTTTTATTAAAAAAATTAATTTTAAACAAAACAAAAGTATGCTTTTTCAGGAAATTTTATTTATTTTAAAAAGTGGGTTAATTTTCAGAACAATAAGCTAGAGCTTTAACAAAAAAATAAATTTTTAACCTAGAAGAATGATTTTATGCCGTAAAAAATAAACAATTTTTTAAATAAGGATTCCAAATGCAATTAAAAAAGATCAATGCTCAACATGAAATGAAATAATTTAATTTATAATCTGAAAAATTTGTTTTCAATCAAAAAACATTAATTTAAAAAAAAAATTTCATTTTGAAGGCGAAGTAAAATAATTTTTACATTAATATTGGAATTTTCAAACAAATACATGAATTTGTTTAAACATGAACTTATTAAAGTAACTTTAAAATAAATACTCAAAGACTTAAGCAAAAAATTATTTTTTGGTCAAGAAGAATAATTTTCTACCAAAAAAGACAAATTTTCAACTGAAAGGATAAATTTTAGGATTGATTCCGAAACAAATAGTTGTTTTTTAAAATTAAAAATTAATAATGTAGCCAAATAGCAAAAATTTTAACTAAGAAACATAAATTTTTAACAAAAACATATAAAGAATTTTGGATGAAATAAATAAGAGAAAATGCTTGTTTTTGAAAATTTAAAAATATTTTTAATTTAATTATTTATTTTTGTACAAAAAAATGCACGACTTTGGCAATAACCCCCCCCCCCCTCCTTCCCTAGTAATAAAGGCGTTGGCTATAAAACAAAGAAGGCTTTAAAAATATGGATAATTTTTTTCACGGGATAATTACATTTTAGTAGAATAATTTAAATTAAAAGAAATTAATTTCAACAAAAACAATAATTTTCAACAAAATACATGAATTTTTACGAAATAAGTAAAAATTTTACCCAGCACAATTAGTTTTTAACAAAAAAGTTGATTTTCAATTAAGTATTGTTTTTTTTCCAAATAAAAAGTTCAATTTTCGACAGAAGAGTTAAATTTTTTACCAAACGAGTTGGATTTCCACCTTACAAACAGATGGTTTCAGATGGAAATCAAATATGCAAATTTTCAGTTGAAAAAATTATTTTTTAAAAAGATACAGAAAAATATTCTACACGTCAAACTCTACCAAAAAAGACTACCACGTAGTTAATTTTTCAAAGAACTATTTTAACTTCAATCATATTTTTCAATTTTCAAGAATTGTTTAGAGCAGAATTTGTTCATATTTGTTTAACCAAAATTGAAAATTTTTTAAACCTTATATTGGTAAATTATTTTCCACTCAATTTGTTGAAATATGTGCAAAAAAGTCCTACCTCTAAAAACTACCAAATTTGCGAAAAAAATAAAACTTAACCTGTAGTTTTGTAAAGATGGCCTGATTGACTATTTTCATTTAAAAATTGTCTGGCTGTTTTAGCTATAGCATTTTTAGAATATTTCCGTTAAAACAACTAGGGGTGGATTCTAAGGGAATTTGAATACTATGGCTAAATTTAAAACTTAACCTGGAGTTTTTCCAAAGTGACCAGGGTGATTATTTTTATTTAAATATTTTCTGGCTTTTCGACTTGAAGCATTTTTGGAATTAGTCTAGTAAAACAACTAGGAGTGCTTTTTAAGTGTTTTTGAATACTGTTGTTGGATTTAAACCTTAACCCAAAGTTTTGTGTAGGTGACCTGATTGCTGATTTCAATTTGAAAAGTTTTCGAATTTTTTCTTGTAGACCTTTAAAATGTTTTCTTTAAAGCAACGTGGGGTGGACTCTAAGGGAGTTTTCAATTTGTTGGTTCTCGCGCTTCGCGGTCAAAAGTGTATTTACATCGCGCTACGCGCTTGATCTTTATTTTAAGACTTTTTAAAACTAAAGGTAAAAGCATCAACAACAGTAATTTGGTGATTGTGAATTCTCTTTTGTTAAAGCACTTTTCTTAAAGCTACTTCTCACATCATTTTAACCTTTAGTTGAAGACACGAAAATAGTGCAGCAAATGCCAATCTAATAGAATGATTTTTTCCAAAGTTATCGTGCCCACAGGCATACATACGTACAGACTGAGTTATAAATTTACTTTTTCTTAGCTTGTGTCGTGTGACGAAAAATTTATTTTTTGTATTTTTAAAGATTTTTTATATAAATAAAACAAAAACTACCGTTCCTATAAAAAAGTGAATAATAAAAAATTTGTAGATATGTTTAGGGTGAACAATACTTGTCTTATCATTGTTTTCCAATCTTGCAGAGTTTGACCGCAAAATGCAATTTTTTATTACTTTTTGTTCGGTCAAAATTTGAATTTTCAATTTTTCTAAAAAATTCAAAAACTTGTAATGATAATATTGTAGGTCTATTGAAAATTAACATTTTTCTTTTGAAGTACTATGAACAAGTGTACAGAGAATTTTTAAATCATGAAAAAATGTGATCCCGAAAATTTTAAAAATGCGCTCACTTTAAAAATTTTTTTTCAAAATGGCTAGCTAACGAACTTCGCACTTAGCTTAACACACTAAAAGAGTGTACCAAAGGCCAATCGAATAAACTAGTTTTTTCAAAAGCAATCGTGCTCACAGACAGACGGACAAACATACAGACACATTCGAAAAAAAACCTGTTTTTCGGATTTAGGGGATCTCAAAACCTGGACCTTTTGACAAAAACTGGGGCGGTCAAATTTCACACAATCTAATACCTTTTCCGATGAGAATGTAAAAATTGTATGGCTTTTTAACTTCGAGGATTTTTAGAATATTTTCGTTAAAACAACTAGGGGTAGATTCTAACGGTTTTCGAATATTATTGTTCGATTTGAAACTTAACCCGGAGTTTTTCAATAGCGAGCTGAATGATAATTATGACTTAAAAATGTTGTGACTTTTTTACTTCTTGACCCTTTGAAAATTGAAAAAAACTAGTGGTGGATTTTAAGGGTTGTTAAGTATTAATTTGGGATTTGAAACTTAACCTGGAGTTTCGTGTAGGTGACCTGAGTCATAATTTTCATTTAAATCATTTTCGACATTTTTGAGTAGGTGACACTCGGAATCTTTTCAATAAAACAACTAGGGGTGGATTTTAAGGGTTGTTGAATTTTATTGTTGAATTAAACACCTGATATGGTGTACTGTAATGGTGATGTTAGTGATTATTTTCACTTTAAAAAAGTTCTGGCTTTTTTAGTTCTAGACTCTTGACTTGTATGTATTAAAAAAATAGGGGTGGATTTTAAGGGTTGTCGCATATTATTTTTGGAATTAAGACTTAATCTGGTATTCTGTGAAGGGGATCTGAGTGATTATTTTCATTAAAAAATTGTCTAGCTTTTCAACTTGGAGAATTTTTGTAATTTTTCTTTTAAAACAGCTAGGGGTGGATTTTAAGAGTTTTCGAATATTATTGTTGAATTTAAAACTTAACCCAGAGTTTTTTAATGGCGAGCTAAGTGATAATTATAACTTAAGTACATTCTTTGTCTTGTTTACTTCTAAACCCTTGGATTGTTTTTGTTAAAAACAACTAGGGGTGGATTTTAAGGGGGTTTTGAGTATTATTTTAAGTTTTAAACCTTAAGGTCATGTGACGAGGGCGTCACACGGCCAGATTTCTACCTTACCGTCACTTTGTTATTTGCGAACTTATTTTTACACGAAGTTCCAGATTGAGTTGAAAATTTCGGATAATAAATAGGAAGCCCTAAGAAAGGTGAGTCTAGTCCTAAATCTTAATAATTATGAAAAAAGCACACACAGAAATATTGACAAAAAAAAATTAGTAAAGAAGAATCGCGTGAACAAGGTGGGAATCTGGTCACGTGACCCAATTATCACATGGACTTAAACTACAGTTTTTAAATGGACTTAAGTAATTATTTTTAATAAAAAGATGGTCTGGCTTTTTGACTCAAGCGTTTTATTGAAAGTTTTCGTTTAAGATAATAGGGGTGGATTCTAAGGGTTTTGAAATATTACTCTTGGATTTAAAACTTAAACCGGAGTTTCGTAATGGCTATCTGAGTGATAATTTAGACTTAAGAAATGTTTTGCTTTTTTTACTTCTAGACCCGTAGAATGTTTTTCGATTTCAAAAACTAGTGGTGGAATCTAAGGGTGTTTTAATATCATTGCTGAATTTAAAATTTAACCTGGAGTTTCATGAAGGTGACTGGAGTGATCATTTTTATTAAAAAATTTTTCTAGCTTTTTTATTTGGGGAGCATTGAAATGTTTTCGTTAAAACAACTAGGGGTGGATTTTAAGGTTTTCAAAAATATTATTTTCAGATTTTAGGCTTAAGCTAGATTTTTTAAAGTGACTTGAGTGATTATTTTCTTTACCAAAAATTGCCTGGATTCTATCTTGTAGAATTTTTCAAATGTTTTCTGTAAAACCGTTAGGGGTGGATTTAAAGGGGTTTTTAATACTATATTTGTATTTTAAACTGAACTTTGAGTATTTTGAAGGTTATCTGACGGATCACTCTCTTAAAAATTTTTCTGTTATTCCTCTTTCTTATTTTTATTTAAAATATTTTTTGTCTTTTTTACTTGGAGACTTTTGAGAATTTTTTCATTACTATAACTAGGGCTCGTTTCTAATGTTTTTTAAATATAATTATTGAATAAAAATGTAATTCTCTGTAATCCTTGAGTATCTAAAGCTACTTCATTTTTCTAAATTATTTTGAATTCTTTGCAGTATTTTATAATATTTGAAATTCGAAAAATTACCAGAATTCTGACAATTTTACGAACTCTCGAAATTCGACGAGTTTAGTGAATCTTGGCGATTTAGAGTATTAAGATGAGTTAATGATTATTCTAGAATTTGTACGTAATTATGATATTTCAAAGAGTTAAATAGATTTTAAAAAGATCTAAAAAAGTTTGGAAGTATTTCAAGCAATTAAAAAAAATAAAAAATCATTTAAAATGTATTATTTTTAATTCCGAAAGCGAAACAAATTTTTTTTTTTACAGAAGCACCAGGCGGTAGCAGTTCTTCTCAAGGTGTGAATACTAATGTGGAGGAAAAACCGGTTTATTTTTATGATGGTCACGTGGACGTACATAAAGATCATTTTGGAAAAAATACCATCTTGGAAAGACCACCCGGACACAATCGTCTTACGCTTGCTGACGATCCTTACGCACGATCATTAACTTTCTCATTTGAAAGAATACCTGGGCAGGACCCGATTGCGCCTCTATACAAAACAGATGACCCAAGTAATAATTTAATCTGACCACGCTCAACTAAGGGAAAATAGAAAAAAAATGTAATTTAAAATAAATTTGTTATGTCATCAGCAAATGGTACTTTACCGACAGTAGATAACCCTCCAGACCCATATATGACAAAATCCTCAATATCGATTAATTTAGGAATTTTCAATAACGGGAAATGACTATCGTCCTAATAAGACTAAGGTAAATCAACCATTGCTGGGAAAACGTAAAAAGTATGTCCAATACTGGGACAATAATAAATATCGTTGATTATCTTTTATATTCAGGGTCGGCTTAAGGTAAAGGCGAAGCAGGCGACCGCCTGCTCCTTCTACGAACGCAGGGCGCCGAGGGTGCCAGACGAGGGCGCCAAACGCGGGTGCCAAACGAGGGCGCCAAAGGCAGGTACCAAAAGGAAGGCGCCAAACGCGGGTGCCAAACGAGGGCGCCAAACGCGGTTGCCAAACGAGGGCGCCGGCAGGCCAAATCAGCTTTCGCCTGCAGCCTAAATTTACCTTTGTCGACCCTTTTTTATATTGCACCATAATTCTTAATAGTAAAAATTTTCTAGTATTTTCAAAGTTCTTTTGAACTTATTACCACTATTTATTTTTGTTCTAACACGTTATACATTTAGTAAGAAATGATAAAAAATACTCCGCCAAATCTGTAAATGAACTACGGCCAAATTCACCATTTTTTTGTATTTCAAAAATTCTGGCATTACTATTATATACTTGTATTATTGAAATTTCCAAATCTTATAGAAAAAATAATTATTTTGCAAATTTTTAATACGTTTAAGAATAAAATTCATAACTTTTTGAACAATTTTATTCAATAAGGTATAAATACTTTAATGTCCCGCATTTGGAAAAATTCTTGACGTTTAATTGATTTCAATGTTCAAAAAGTTGTTTACAGTAGTTTACTGAAACCTCCAATTCTAACCTCAAATTTTGCCAACTGCTTAGGTAAATAATTTCATAGTAACTTATAAATTTAATTTTTAATTATATTACTAAGTATGCTTAAAAATTTAATATTTAATATTATATATCTTAATGAGATTAATATCATCTATATTAACTTTATTTAAATAAATGAAGTAAATCAACTTTTCTATTGAAAATTTATAGTTTGGGGTTAAAAATATAACTGATTTGAAGAAAACTCGTATTTTTAAATTGAAAATTCAACAGTTTGTTTGACATGTTCTTTCTTCCTTGACTAAATATATTTTTTATTATTATTTGAACTTTTTGTTGAAAATTCGTCCTTTGGGTTGTAAAACTTATCTCATTAATTATAAATTTCATCTTTCGTGAGCAAAAATGCAACTATGATTGAAAAGGAATTTGTTTAGGTCGAGGCTTTGACACTTTCATTGAAAAGTCGTTTTTTCAATTAATTCAACTGCTTTCAATTTGTAAAAAAAATCTTTTTAGGTTTAAATATCAACTATTATATTTTTTGATCAAAATTTACCTTTTTTGGTTAAACTAACACTTCAATTTTCTAACGAATTGTTGAATTTTTAAATAAAAAGGCTAATTTTTCAGCAAAAAGATGAAGTCTAATAAAAAAATATAATCGTTGATATTGCAAAGAAAAAATGTTCTAACTATAAATTAAAAACAATTAAATTCCTTTGAAAAATATTTATTTCATTTAAATAACAAACGAATTTTCACCCGAACAGTTCGAATTGTAATCAAAACAGATAAAATTTGTACAAAAAGAGATGATTTGTTCAAAAAATTAAGATTTTTCGTAAATAAAAATATTTTAATTAAACAGTTGCATTTTTGCTAAAAAATATGAAATTTAGGACTGAAAAGATATATTTTCGAACCAAAAAGATGAATTTCCAACCAAATACATGAAATATAATTCAAAAAGATTTTTCAGTCAATGAAATTGTCAACCAGATAATAAAATTTTTTGCTAAGAATAATTTAAATTGTTTGAAAATTTTTTTTAATTTATGTAGTAATATTAATTGAGATGAATTCGATATCAAAATTTACAACCAAACCGCAAAATTTGCATGTAAACCGATCATAATAATCATATTTTATATTAATCTAAAATATTATATGTAAATGCATAGATAGTAATTTGATTAAAAATTAAATTTATGTGTTACTATTAAATTACATACCTAAGCAGTTGGCAAAATTTTAGTTTAGAATTGGAGGTTTCAACAAGCTATTTTGAACAATTTTTTTAGAATAAATAATCAATTGAACGGCAGGCGTGGAGCTTATAAATTATATTTTTGTAATTAATGAATTTAATTTCATACCATCTTCTTATTTTGTTAAGCAAAATGTTAACATGTTGATATGAAATTTATTAAAAAATGAATCAAAATAAATTTTTTATGAATTATAACAATTCATTCTTGCTTTTTAATGTATTCTGTAATTTTAGGTTACTTGTATCATTTTATTTTGATAATCCCCATTGGGGTTTCCTTGTCAGTTTGCCTTAGATTGAAAACAAATTTTCGAATTTAGAATTAAATTTTTTCTTGAAAAAAGATCTTTCTCTTTTCGCTCCATTGGGAATCGAACCACTCAACTTCTGATTTCCGGCAAGGGGCTTTTCCATTAAACAATTAGAGAGATCAGAATAAGAACCTTAATTATTTGAATTAATCTGTTACATCATAAGCGAATGGTACTTTACCGACAGTAGATAAACTTTCAAAATCACGAAGGCAGAAAATCCACAATATCGATCAAGCTATGAACCTTAAGTAACAGAAAATGCTTAACGTCTTATTGTCTTCCTTAAATTAAGGTTCCTATTCTGATCTCCCCAATAGCTTCATGGATAAGCACCTGACCGAAAATTAGAAGTTCAGTGGTTCGATTCCCAATGGAGCGAAAAGAGAAAGTTCTTTTTTTGAAGAAAAAATTTAATTTTAAATTGAAAAAATTATTTTCATTTTTGAAATTATTATTAGTTTTTGAGGGTTATCCACTGTCGGTAAAGTAGCATTCGCTGATGATATAAAAGATTCGTTTTAAATAATAACTTGTACGATTAAAACTTTGCTAAAATTTATCTTTATTTTCTTGAGTTCAGGTTTCAATTCTGATCCATTTAATAGCTTAATGGAAAAGCACCTGACCGAAAATCAGAAGTTCAGTGGTTCGATTCCCAATGGAGCGAAAAGAGAAAGTTCTTTTTATGAAGAAAAAATTTAATTTCAAATTGGAAAAATTATTTTCATTTTTAAAATTATTATTAGTTTTTGAGGATTATCCACTGTCGGTAAAGTAGCATTCGCTGATGATATAAAAGATTCGTTTTAAATAATAACTTGTAAGATTAAAACTTTGCTAAAATTTATCTTTATTTTC
>NC_046666.1:14970036-14973364 GCF_010883055.1 Belonocnema kinseyi | reverse complement strand
AAGTTCAGTGGTTCGATTCCCAATGGAGCGAAAAGAGAAAGTTCTTTTTATGAAGAAAAAATTTAATTTCAAATTGGAAAAATTATTTTCATTTTTAAAATTGTTATTAGTTTTTGAGGGTTATCCACTGTCGGTAAAGTAGCATTCGCTGATGATATAAAAGATTCGTTTTAAATAATAACTTGTAAGATTAAAACTTTGCTAAAATTTATCTTTATTTTCTTGAGTTCAGGTTTTAATTCTGATCCCTTTAATAGCTTAATGGAAAAGCACCTGACCGAAAATCAGAAGTTCAGTGGTTCGATTCCCAATGGAGCGAAAAGAGAAAGTTCTTTTTATGAAGAAAAAATTTAATTTCAAATTGGAAAAATTATTTTCATTTTTTAAATTATTATTAGTTTTTGAGGGTTATCCACTGTCGGTAAAGTAGCAGTCGCTGATGATATAAAAAATTCGTTTTAAATAATAACTTGTAAGATTAAAACTTTGCTAAAATTTATCTTTATTTTATTGAGTTCAGGTTTTAATTCTGATCCCTTTAATAGCTTAATGGAAAAGCACCGGACCGGAAATCAGAAGTTCAATGATTCGATTCTTGGTGGAGCGAAAACAGAAAATTGTATTTTTAAGAAAAAATTAATTTCAAAATATAAAAATTAAAAAGCATGGGTCATTTTTCTGAACAAAAATGGAAAATTATTAAGCTTCTAAAACATGCCACCCACCAGGATGGCCAAAAAACTTCATTGTCAAATATCCGCGACTTAAGAAATTAACCAAGGCTCATTGGGGAGAAAAATGACGTTTTTGGTTTAAAATTACGTACAGCCCACTGTAGACACTGTCGACAAAAAAATGCTTTTTTTCGAAGACAGAGTTTTTAATTGGGATCTTCATAATAAATTTAGCAATTTATGATTAGTTGATAAATTTTATATTCTTGTAAAATGAATTAAAAAAACAAATACATTATTCAGACCCCTATAGGCGGAAAAATTCGTTTTTTTCTTTCTATTTCAGTATTATTAATTGGGAACTTCAGAATAATTCTAGCGAAATTCATCAATAATTGATGAATTTTAGACTTTTTTAGAAACAAATTCAACAAACAAATGCCTTATACTGAAACTACAGCCTTATTAAAAGAATGAAAATAATGAAAAACTGGAACCAAAGAGAAAAAAAAAACATTTTTTTCCCTCGACAGAAGCCTGAAAAATGAATTTGTTTATTAAATTTGATTCTTTTTTAAATATACAATTTAACAAATTATTATGTATTTTACCAAAACTATCATGAAGTTGCCAAAAAAAGGACTGACATAAAAAAAAATAATTCTTCCTTCTACAGATAACCGAATAAAATTGATCAACTAATCGTGAATATTACTGAATTTACTATAAACATCAGCCTGACATCGAATTATTTTTAAATTATCATCAAAGTCGTGATTAAAAAATGACCCCCAAAAAAAGGATTTTTTTATCGAAAAGTATCTAATTAATGCATTTGTTTATTAGATTTGTTTACAATATTAAAAATAATAATCTCAGGAATAAATATCTTTATTATCATATTGTTTTATCCAAATATTTTTCAATCTACCCTTAAAAAACTTATAATGATGTAAAATAGCAAAAACATTCTTTAACCAAATCGTTTGTTCATAATTTTTTTTTGTTTATCATATAATATTCTAATATTTTAAATTAATTTCTCTCTATGAAACTGATGTGATTAAAAAAATGTTGATGTTATGACGAGTACAAGGAACGTCAAATGGAGAAAATGGCCACTTTTTCGTTATATTTATTTATGTATAAAAAATTTAAAGCATATTTTCAAAGTTAGGCTCAACAAAATTTCTTGAAATCTTAGCAAATTAAAAAAAATTCAAATCGCTCAATATTTGGGGTCTGTACGTTATTTTTAACTAAAACAATCATTTTTTCCACTGTTCCGATTTTTTAATAATTTTTTTTTGTCTATTAACAAAATAAAAAGGTAACGTTTTGGCTTTTGAAATATACCGGTTCTAAAAAAAATATTTTTATTCGTTCATAAATACCTAGACAACTGAAACCAATTCCTCCCATGGTTCCCACTGAATTTGAACTATTTATGCATAAAAAGGGTTTTTCAATGGAATTAGTGAAACTTAATAAATAATTTGTTATTTAAAAAGCAATTTTTATAAACAAATCATCGTTTCATAATTTTTAAGATTCTTTTAATTGTTTTTTATTTATCCGATTTGTACGAAAGTACATAGAATTAGTGGCAAGATTTTTTTTAATAATCCCCAGGAGTATCAGATATTTAAGAAATTGTTTATATTTCTTATAAGCAAATTCGTCAACAAAAGTCAGATTTTTAGTAAAAATGATATATGTCTACTTCAGATGTGTGTTCTTAATTCAAAATATAAAGAAAAAAAATGTCGATATAACTTGTAAAAAAATATAGACTATTTGTAATTATTTATACAATTTTGATAAACAAATGCATAAATTCGTCATTTTCAATTAAGTTCAAACAACTAGTGTTATTTGTTTAAGCAAAATTAATAGGCAAATGCATAAAATTGTCATTTTTCCGTCAAAGAAACTCGTTTTTTTCCCTTTAATTTGACTTCAGATATGCTAAAAATACCTCCTGATATGATACTTTGTTATAAAAATAATTATTCCTATTTGCTTAATGAAAATGTATAAGAAAATTAATTGTTTTGTCATTTTTCAACAAATGGATTTTTTTTAGAAAAATAAATTCCTCATGTTTTTCGAGTAACTCTCTACAGTTATATTTTATTAATCTAAACAATCGGTAATTGTTGTGCAATAATGAAATAAAAAATAATTTAATTGGCCCTGTTTCAATAGATAAATTACTTTATTTCACACGATCAATTAAACGTGTATAATAAATTAGCTTTACTGTCACATTTTGCTGTTAGAAAACAACTCATGACTTTTTTTAAATTTAATAAACAAATTACTTCGGGGCCGTTTTTTAATGGAAGCAACTTTTTTATGAAATCGACTACAGCAGGACTAATTAATTTTTTTTTATAAATATTCATATCCGTCGAAATAATGAACAATTTATACAAAACTCAAATAGTTCACCACAATATGGTGTTTCTATCAAAAATCAGCCTCAGAGTAATTTGTTCATTAATTTTTTTTAAGATTTAGGAATTGTTTCTAATACTTATGAATTCAATTGATTGTGTTACAAGAAAATGTATCTAGTAAAACTGGCCCAAATTATGAATTCGTTTATTTAATTTGTTAACAACAATAACTAATTGTTTAGCCATAATCAA
>NC_046666.1:14942325-14969936 GCF_010883055.1 Belonocnema kinseyi | reverse complement strand
AAATTCGATAACGAACATGGTTCGCTTCTCGCAGTCAAGAAGAACCATGTCAGGCCTCGAGTGAGCAACAGAAACAATTGTCGAGAATATAAAGTTCCAGTAAATGCGGCACTTCCCATTCTCGACAATTAACTCAATTTCCCTAGGAGCATTTAGAGGAGCGATATTAAGGTGAATTCCGTAGGAGTGACAGAGATGGTAATAAAGCACTCTTAGTGCCGCATTGTCCCTTTGAATGTAGGTCGTTCCCGCGTGTGTTGGACAACTAGATAATATGTGAGCTAAATGCTCAAGGTGTGCATGGCACGCCCTGCAGCTATCATCGGGAATGTCTTGGCTCAAAATGTGGCGACGGTATGTTAAGGTGGAAATGACACCGTCTTGGCATGCAAAAATGAAACCCTCTGTACCAGACTTCAATCCCAGCGATTTAAGGAAAGCAAACGTTAGCTCACAAGACATTGACTGATCCTTCACATTTCTGTGGAAGATACCGTGCATCCTCTTATCGAGGAGCTGTTCACGAAAGTTTTTCTCTTGTGCTTTCTTAATCCGGGCTTTCAGGAGTGCGCACTCGAGATAGATTAGATTTGATGCATTTTGCTCATCCCTAGTACTGAATTCAAGTCCGACTGTTTCAGCAGCCTCCTCCGCTGCTTTGTATAGAAATGTTCCTTTGCCCACTTCTTCGTGATTCCTGACCATTTTAAGAAAAGGGTCTCTTCCATTTGCAACTCTATGTGTTGTACCCAGAATAATCCTGTCGTGAAGACATTCAAGACTCAATATTCCGCGACCTCCTTGACGGCGTGAGATGTACAGTCGCGGAACGGAAGACTTAAGATGCATGCTTTTGTTCATGTGCATAACCTTTCTTGTCCCCATATCAAGAGATCTGAGCTCGTTTTTCGTCCATGGAACTACTCCAAATGAATAGAGTAGTACCGCGACGGCAAGCATACTCGTTGCAGATACTTTGTTCCTCCCCGACAGTTCGGAAGACCAAATCTGTTGGATGAGACGTTTGTATCTGCTTCGGAGAGTATCCTTTATAGATGTCACATCCTGAATGCGGCTCTGTGGCACGCCCAGGTATGTATAAGTCTCTCTAGCGCAAAGGTGTCGTATGGCGCTTCTATCAACGAGCTCAGGATCTTCAGGGATGCTAGAGATAGTGGCAATAATGTAAGGCAAAAGAGGAGTGGGCTCATGGTGTCGCCCTGCAAGACACCTCTCTGAAACGTGACCTTGTTAGTTGTCACACGATTTTTGCCAGATGAGATAGTAAATCTGGTTTTCCAAAGCGGCATCAATCTCTATATGCACCCAACTATTTGCGGATGAACCTTTAAGAGTTCCAAAAGACAGATGATAAGTCTATGGGATTTAGCATCGAAAGCTTTCCGATAATCAATCCAAGCCATCGATAGGTCACACTGGTAGAATGCTGCATCTTTGCAGACATATCTATCGATGAGCAGGTTCTCCCGACATCCGGCTACGCCTTTCTTTGAGCCTCGTTGTTCATACATTTCTTGCCACACAGGTTCAATTGTCCGAACAATCCTATCATTTAGGATAGCTGTGAATATCTTATAAAGCGTGTTCAGACAAGTTATTGGCCTGTAGTTCTTCGGGTCAGCTAAGTTGCCTATTTTCGGCAGGAGTATTGTGCGCCCTTCCACCAACTACTCTGGAATCGGCTCTTTCGACTTCAAATATGAGGTCAAAATACGGGCCAAATGCTGATGGGTTGAAGACAACTTCTTCCAGCAGAAGGTTTTGATACAATCTGGTCCCGGTGCGGAATAGTTCTTCATCCCTCCTAATACTTTTTCACCTACTCGGTAGTGATGGGTGGGCATTCTTTATTATGTGTTATGAGGGCGACACATAACTCCTTGATGCTATTTATATTTTCTGAGTTTTCGTCCAGTCTATGCTGAACTTCGTAGACTTCTCTCCAAAATACTTCGACCTCCTCTGGTTTGGGTGGGTGTTCGACAGTAACTGGAGGGTCTTGGAAGAGTGGAGATGGGTCAGAGAGAAACTTTTGATTTTCTCTGACCCACCTCTCCCTCCGCTCTAGACTTCTCTTACCGTCAGATAGTATCCGTATTCTCTCAACAATATGCTGCCTAATGGTCAGCAGCTTTGACTTGTTAAGCGTGTGATAACGGGTCCCGAGTTCGCGCTCTAACTTTCGAACCTTGGCGGTAAAATTCCTGCCAGATGTGATGTAGTCAATCACACATTGAATGCGGGACGCCTACTGTCTTGCCCAGCCTATCTTTATTGAAGTTGATGCATTCGTCTTTTGCTCTTATGATCGGCCGTTGGTTTTGTTTTACGGTTCGCATCAGCCAATGCTCTTGCTGCATTGTACACACAATAATTGATAGCCCAGAGGTTGGATTCACCGGAAAAATGTCCACGAAGCTCGTCATCCATTTCAGCCAGATCTTTAGGCTTGAGAGAAACCTTGGTGTTGATGTTTCTCCGGGTCGTAAAGCATCGCTCTTCATCTATTGGATGCCTGCCCGCGGTTGGTCTTAGTGTCGTCTCTCTTTCTTTGTTGCCGACTTGTTCTAGCTGTGGTAGAGTAGGCGTTCTGCTTACACAGCCCCTTTTATGGAGTAGTTCAGCATGGTTTCGCAGACGTTGCTGCGAAAAGTGCGATAGCTCAGGGTGTTTCTCGCACCACAGAGCATGAAGCCGTGCCATGTAACCCCGTTCACGAGCCACACTTGCATCGTAGCAGTCTAGCAAGTCTTGATTCAGTTGCTCCGTCCACCCAAAGGTCACGATATCCCGCCGATCCATCGCATTGAATCCATTTTCATTGGCTCCCCAGCTCTAGATTGGTCGGCATTGTTGGCCGACCCATTGTCGGGAGCCCTGCGCGTTCTGTTGTTTTGAACCGCACTTACTACAACTATGTTTGGTGTTGTCATTGCTGTCCCCACGAGAAGCTAGGGAAAGGGGTTCGTCCATCCTTGTAGAGCTCCGCATTCAAGGATAAGGCTGCCTACTCTGAGAGGTCGCCCGGTATCCCAGAGTCACCGTTCTAGACACCTCACCCAGGTGCTATTCAGCTTTCGCCACGGTTTTCACACCTCCGCTTGGGGGTTAATTCCTTCGGGACCACCCCTGGACAATTGTCCGCGACTGCCTATTTATTTTTGTAACCATATTCTGCAGAAACATTTGGTACAGGGACCCTCTATCCGCAACCCGAGGACGCGTTCGGTGGCTTTGTCATAGGCCCTTCAGTTTGATTCTAGAGGAATCAAAACCGAACCGAAGGGAATGGTCACTGTCACTTCTACAGTTATTGGAAATTTCTTTCCAGAGTGACACCTGTTGCTTCAAGATGATCAGGTGAGGGAACAGAGAAACTAATCCTTTTGTTATAGTAAATTCGACACTATCGCGTCGATATTACTCTCCATCAAATACGTGCGGGTACATACGTCTCCGATGCGACCCGAACCAATACGCTGCTTGGAATAACCTCAGAAAACTCCGATCCCCTCCCTCTCTCCTTAGATGCATCAAGGTGTCTCCCTCTAGAAGTATCATCACTTCCAGAGAGAATTTCCTGAGGAGTGTCGGACATGTATATATATATATATAATTAGGAATTTATTTATCTGAAAAAAACGAAATCCTTACGTTGAACAATGTTAAAACAATGAAACTGTTTAAACAAATTGAAATTATTTTTTTTATAACTACGTATTATATCAGGATGTATTTTGAACAAATCTGAAGTTGAATAATAATAAGCTATAAGTAACATATTTATTGTCTTTTATTAAAATAGATAACGGAACAAACCTATTTGAAAATACGAATGTATGCATTTGTTTAAATAATTAACAAGTGGTCTCCATTTTCTATAAGTTATATAGAATTTTTTTTTGATTAATTTGTTCGTAAAAATTATAAACAATTTTTTAAATATCTAATACTGCTGGGCATCATTGAAGACAATTTTTTCCACTAATTCTATTTACTTTCGCATAAATTAAATAAATTTTCATAAATGGCATCTTTGTAATTTTCTCAATGAATTTTCATCATTAAATAAAAGAAATGAAACAACTTTTGTATAAATATGCCTCGACGATTTTCGATGATCAGAAATTAAATAGAGAAGTTATATTTATTTGTTTTAATAAATTGTATATTGTAAATATATTTAAAAAAAAACAACTTATTTTGAATTCCAGAATTTAATTCTAGACAAATGGAAGTATTTTATATGCGAACAGCAAACAACACAGTTGTACATTAGAGTAGCTCAAAAACGCTTTCGAATCCAAAAAAAGAAATTCCCAAATTTTGAATTTTTTTTTATTTCTACAGGTGCCGGTTTTGACTTGAAGTTTCCCATATCAGATATGTCGGTTTGACACCCCTAACACACCCCCACGAGTACCAGAAAACTACCCTTAATTAATTTTTAATTATTTCACCGAATAGAATTTGTTTGAATAATTTTTGTTCGAATGTTTTTTTCCCCTTAAAATTATTACTATTCTCCTATTATTACTATTATTGCTATACCTAGTATATATAGTATATATTTCAAGAATAAAAATTAATAATGTGGTTCTAGTGAAATATTTATGAATATTGGTTTATTAATTTTAAATCATGTAACAGATCCGATTTGTTACAAAAGTTTTTTTGTAATACTAATTTTTATAAAAAAAATTTTTTTATATCAATCAAACGATGTTAATAAATATTTCACTAGACCACTAGTAATAATTTTTAGGGAAAAAACTATGTAACAAAAAAATTTAAACAGATTCTATTTATTTAAACGATTAAAATTTCTTAAACCAATGTGAATTAATATTCCACAAGACTAATAGTACTAATTTTTAGAAGAAAAAATGAATTTTCGAGAAAAACAATTATTTAAACAAATTCCATTGGTTAAAATAATTGTAAATTAATTAACCGATGATAATAACTATTTCACTAGACCAATATTAATAATTTTAAGTAAAGAAAATATGAGAATATAGTGTTCAAAAGTCGATTTCATGAAGAATTGACATTTATCGTTTTAAGGGTAGTTTTCAGGTATACGTGGCGATGTTTTAGGGGTGCCAAGCCTATATATCTGATACCTGTTAAAATAAAAAAATAAAATAAAAGATTGCGGAATTTCCTTTTTCGGATTTGGAATAAAACGGAGGAGGGGGTGTCGTGGCTCTCGGACATGCAAAAAAAATTTTGCCATGCACTTTTGGACCACCCTATTGTACATGCTAAAGGTTTTGGAAAAAACAATATACCCCAGAGATAGTTACTACCGAAAGTGAAATTTACTTGCTCATTCTACAGGAATTGTCGAATGGGGCAAGGCGAAGAAAGAGCATGAAAAACAACTGGCCATCTATGCAACACAGCAAGCCCATTACGCTTCCCAAATGCAAAATAAAAAACATCAGAAACGTCAAAATCTTCCTAAATGAAACTTGAAAATTTTTACACCTGTGCAACACGGCAACCACCAGGGTAGCAAAAAAACTTCATCATCAAAATTTGATGACTTCAAAAACGAAACGAGCAACATTGAGAAAAAAATAAGTTTTTCGGTTCAAAATAACGTATAGTCCTCAAATATAGACCGACTTAGACCAAAAATTTCTTTTGAAAAGCAGATAAGATCTATAAGAGATTTGTCCAGCCTGATTGGGAAAAAAAACTTTTAATTTTTTTATAAAACATAGACGCTCATTCAGAGATGTCATTAATTTTGACTTGAGGTCAATGTTGAAGGTCGTTTGAAGGTGAAGACGACTTCTTTAAATAGCAAGCCCTATTTTTGACTGCTTATTGAAAAATAGCAGGTAATTTTAAGTGAAAAATATTCTTTTAGGAATTTGCTTTTGTGAGCCTAGCAAGGTCCAAACTCAAGGTAAACTCTCTAAAAAAAGGGTCAGATGCTTTTTTTGGAATTATCGTGGTTTTCGGAAAATGGTGATATTCAAAATACTTTTAACAAGTTGATAAGATGTAAATTTTACTTTAAAAATGTTCTATGGAAAATTTGTACAAGTGATTACCATCTTGACGATCTTGACCTTCAAATGACCTTGAAAAATTGTCTGAATACCATGATGGGCAAGGTCGTTCACACTTTTACATTTTATAGACTTCTTGAAAGCGTCTTGAACGTTTGCCATTCTCGAAAAACCACGGTAATTAGAAAAAAGAGAATCTGACCATTTTTTAGAAATTTGTCCTTGATTTTTGACCTTTTTAAGATAACAAAAGCAAATTTTTTATAGAATATTTTTGACGTGAAATTGTCAACCCTTTTCAAATTTCCAGTCAAAAATAGTGGTTTCTATTTTGTTTGGAACCATTTGACCTTCAAATGACCTAAACAATTGATATCAAGGTCATAATTGATAGAACCCCTAAATAACCCCCGATGTTCTCTACAATTTTTGTCTCAACAATTTTCTTTTAGATTCAGTATTTTAAGAGATATTTGGATCCATGGATTGAAATTAGTCTCCCTGTATAATAAACAAACAAAAATTGTATAAATAAATTATTTGTTAAAGAAATCTTTTTTACGATTTTCCATAATTTCACGTTTTTTTAAGTGACATTCCAAGTAATTTAGATAAAAAGAATGTAGAATTTTGAACACAAATTCAATGAACAAAGTCATGAAGTTCCTAATTAACAAAGTTGGCAAAAAAAAAATTTCTATCGACAAATGCCTTATCTATGCAATTTTTTAATTAATTTTTTTTTTAAATCATAATAATGATTAAAGAATTCTTAAGCTTTTAAAATTAGGACATTGTTACTTATCAAAAAAAATTTAAAAAAAAAAAGTTTTCTGTCCAAAATGGCATATTTATGCATTTGTACATTCAATTAAATTATACAATTTAAAATAATAATCTCAAGACGAAATTTCTGTAACATTATATTGTTTTTGTCCAAACATTTGCAATATAAATTTAAAAAAACGTAAAATTATGAAAAGTCTTTAAGAAATTCTTTCAAAAAATAATTTATTCATAAAAAAACTTTTTTATTGTAAATATCTAATGCCTTTTTTAAATTTCAGACTCAACAACTCTGTTAGAAATCTTTTAATATTAAAAAAAATTATCCAAATCGGTGAAAATTTATATTTGTACAAATGTAAATTTGAGAATTCAATAATGTTGATATCTTTTAGAAGAGACGATCATTTATTTTAAGCCTATGATAAATAAATTTAAGTTACGTATTAATGGTGGTAGATTTTAGACAAAAATGTACGCCTTCAATAGAATAAGAATGTTATGTTTAATAAATTTGATTTACTTTCACAATAAATTATATTTTACTTTAAAATAATGTGTGTTTTCTTTAAATAAACTGAAAATTGTATTAATTCAAACAAGACAAATTTATTGACAAAATTATTCCTTATTAATATTATTTTGAAATTAAATTATCTGTTTTTTTCACAGAAAACTTATTTAATATTCAGTGTGTTTATAATAATTTACCATAAATTGACTAAATTTAATTTTAATACGTCTATGAATTTTCGAAAATTTATGAAAATTTTGGGTCATTCATTGTAATTTTACAGGTGAATATGTATCTTACCATAAATAACAAAAAAATTAATCTTAAACATTTTTATAAATTTCTGGATATTTATTAAAGTTTTTAGTGATTCATGGTAATATTAATGGTAATTAATGGGAACATATCGTAAATTTCCCAAAATTCAATTTGAAAATGTTTATAAATTTCCGGAAATTAAAAAAATTTTCGGTTATTAATGGTAATTTTATTCCACAGTGAATTACACAAAGTTCGATTTTTAACATTTTGATCAATTTTTGGATATTTATTAAATTTTTTGGTCATTTATGATAATATTACAGATAATTTATAGAAACTGAATATAAATTACCCAAAATTGATTTAAAAACGTTTTCAATAAATTTCCTGGAATTTTCAGAAATTTCCGAGAATTTTTGGCCATTTACGGTAATTTTGCCAATTATATACGGTAACTTTCTAATAATTATCACAAATTCTAGTATCCGCTACAAAAATTTCCGCACATGTTTTACGGCGACTTGCCAGAAATTAGCGAAAATTCAATTTTAAACCTTTTTTTATAAATTTCCGGCAATTTATGTAATTTTTTGGTAATTTATGGTTATATTACAGCAAATTCATGGAAACATATCATAAATTGCCCAAAATAAAAATTTAAAACCCAAAGTTCAATTTTAAACATTTTGATCAATTTTCTGAAATTAATTAAATTTTTGGTAATTTATGGTAATATTACATGTAATTTATAGAAACTGAAGATAAATTACACAAAATTCAATGAAAAAATCTCTATAAATTTCAGGAAAGTTTCAGAAATTTCAGAAAATGTTTGGAAATTTACGGTAATTTGACCAAATATAAATGGTAACTCTCCATTAATTACCACAAATTCTATTATGTTGTACCAAACTTTCCGTACATTTCTTTCAATGAGTCGGCTGATTATAGTAAAATGCGAGCTCATAGATGTATAATTCTCATTATTCACATCTGACGTCACTTTTCCCTCCCTAGGGAGCAAAAAGTAGAATTTTAGCCCTGCTTCATAGGCGTCAAAAGGGGCTGAAATCATGCGTTTGTCAAAAAAAGTACTATTTGTAACACTGCATGATTTCGGCCCTTTTCGGCGCATTATAAAGCGGGGCTAAAGCTCTGCCTTTTACTCCCTAGAGAGTGAAAAGTGACGTCACATGCGAATAATAAAAATGATACATCTATGAGGTCACATTTTACGATAATCAGCCCACTCATCGTAAAAATCTGTACAGAAATTATGGTTGGAGACAAGAGAATTTTCCCGTAATTTATAGAAAGTTACCATATCAAATTACCGTAAATCACAAAAAATTTCTTGAAATTTTTGAAAATTGCCGTTAATTTATAGGAATTTTTAAATTGAATTTTGATTTATTTATATAAAGTTACCATAAATTACGTGTAATATTACCACAAATTAGCAAAAAATTTCATTCATTTCCGGAAATTTATAATAATGCTTAGAAATGAAATTTAGGTAACTTATGATAAATTTACCATACTTACCTGTAAGCTTAATATAAATGAGCGAAAAATGCTATAAAATTCCGGAAGTTTATAGACATTTTTAAATTGAATTTTGGGCAATTTATGGTGAAATACCATAAATCACCTGTGATTTTACTATAAATTACACACACACAAATTATAAATTTCCTTTAATATATAAAATTGCTTAAAATTGAATTTTGGGTAGTTTGTGATAATTTACTATTTTTACCTGTTAAATTACCATTAATCACCTGAAATTTCCATAAATTTCCTGAAAGATAAAAATTTTTTCGATTGAAATTTGGGTAATTTATGGTAAGTTACCATCATTTACCGGTAATATTACAATAAATTACTAAAAAATTTCCTAAATTTCCGGATATTCATAAAAATGTTTATAATTCAGTTTTGGGTGATTTATAATAAGTTACCATATGTAACTGTAAAATAACTATAAATTACCAAAAAATGTCCATAAATTTTCGCAAATTTATAGACATTCTTAAATTAAATTTTGAACAATTTATTGTAAGTTTCTATAGATTACCTGTAATATTACCATAAATGATGAAAAATGCATAAATTACCCAAAAATTTCATATATTTCCGGAAATTTATGAAACTTTGAAAAAATGGATGTACATAATATACTATTATATTATCTTGTTTTCATATAATTATGCGAACAGTATAAATTATAAGCATAAATAAAAAGACTTTATCTTTTTTGTACGAGTCCCAGCGTGAGTGAAAATAAAATAATTCGCACAATGGAGGTCTTTTCTCAACCAACTCCTTCTTCCAGAAATCCGAAATTATGTGAAATTATATGGACTTTAAAATCTTTTTAACAAAGCAAAAAAATTGTACCAAAACCTTCTTCCAACAGATACGGAACGGACATCATATTCCACCCAGGCGTCGATCTACAGGGTTTCCAAAATCTTCGGGACGGCTGAGTATTTTTTACTGCGTAAAATATTTTCAAAAAATAAGGTTGTTCTTAGAGTAACTTTCAACGAAAAATTTAATGGTTATTTTGTTTTTGACCCCGAAGATGACCTTCAAGGCTATTTCAAGGTCAAAATATTAAAACAAAAATAGAAAGCGCCTTATTTGACGTAGGCAATCGAAAGAGCGAAAAATGTTAGTTAAAAAATCTACTAAAAGGTCTGGTGTGAACTTGAAGGTCACTCAAAGGTTATTGTAACTTAAGAACGGTTTGAAAACATCTGAGGAGCGCAACTTCTGAAAATAATTCTTAACGACCTTACTTGTTTCTTTTAGCAAGGTTCGTTTTTGTGTGACCTTAGACAGAGAGAAAAAAAAGGAGAAGGGGTAAGCAGGGATAGGAAGGGAGATAAGTACATTGTTGAACTTAAAATTTGCGGCTTTACGATTGACGACGTCAAATAAAGGGTTTTATATTTTTTTAAGATGACATTCAAATGACCTTGAAGTACATTAGCAAGGTCATGTCTGAGGTCACATCTAAATTCATCTTCCTAAAATAAATAAGTAAGGTATTTATGAATTATTTTCAGAAGCTTCAATTCGTAGATGTTTCCGAACCCTGTTTAAGTTCAAATAAGCTTTGAGTAACCATTGATGTAACATCTGTCCCATGATCATCATTTAGCCGCCTTAGAACTTCCTGGACAACCTGTACAACAATATTGCTATAATTTATTGTCAAAAATGATTATTTGATAACTTCCATAGAGGAATAGTTTTTGTTTCTGTGTAGAGAATTCATATTTTTGGTTTAATTTTTAATATCTTTTTTGAACAATAATTTTCATTGTCAAATTACTATTTGTCAATCAAAAAATTTGACGATTCCATTTTTGGTAAAAACTTATCCTGTATATAGGAAGCTTGGGAAATGTGTATTCTTTATAGAATCTTAAATCTGCTTACTCAAAAATTCGTTCTTTGGTTGCAAATTAAAATTGTTGTGTAAAATTGATTTTTTAAAGTTATTTTTCAAAAGATTTTCAACGGTAAATTTAACTGTACCATTTTTATTTGAAAATGTTTCTTTTTGAAGTTAAAAATTCAAATTTTTGGTAAAAAATTTTTGTTGTTGAAAATTTGTCTTTTCGCGTAAAAATCTAAAAGAGAAAGTACAGAAGTGAATTCTTTGCGGGTAATTTTCAAGGAAATAAAGCTGAATTTCTTAGCATAAAAAAATCAAGTTTCAATATAGAGTTGATATTATAACCATTTCCTACGTGATGAGTAAATCTTAGCAAGTGAAGGTAATTTTTGAAAAAGGTGAAGATTACTCTAAAATCACTGTAAATATTAGATTTTACTTTTTTCTGTGATTTTTATTTTGTTACAATGTTAACTTTTTGGTTAAAAATTGAACGCTGAAAGCTTACTCGCGTGTATTTTAATTTTAGTTTAAACTCCATAGATCCTAAGGTAAATTCTGGAGGCGAAATAGAGATTTTTATAAAATTCTTTTAATTATCTTGTGGCTTATTAACCTATCTCTTAAAAAATTTTCATACATGAAAAAATCCTATACTATTTACTTAGCCTTTGCTATCTTTTCCTCTCTAGCTTATAAACTTATCTTAATCGATATATTTTGTCTTCTTCATTCACAATTTCTCCCCTAATTTTTACATTACCATTACTAACAATCTTTATGCTTCTAATCCAAGCGATTTCCGTTTCCTTTTTCTTTCACTTTTTTATACCCACATTTGCCTTTTTTGATATGAATTCTTTCATCTTTTCTCATTCGCTCCTCTATCACCCTCCAACTTCTTCATCCATTCTTCTCCTTATCCATCCTTCCTTAGAATCTTAACCACATTCTCTTTCCAGCTTCCTTTTTCTTCCATTCCTCTCCTACATCCTTCTCATACATGCTACCCTGTTTCTTTCTTACATTTACATATTCTAGATTTCTGTTCTCTTCTTTTTATCATTACATCCCCTCCCTTACCTCGTTTCCCAATCTAAATGTTGCTATTCTGGTCGAGCCTTTCTCTCCCCATCCGTTTTCTAAATACTTCGGTACTACTTCCTTTTTCATCATCTTATACCATTTATTGTATTTTGATTACACAATCATCCCCCATCTTTCTACTAATTGTCTTTCCCTCTCCCTTTTTTCCAATTCTTCATAGTTCACTCCATTCCCGTCTTCTATTTCTCTATCATTAAAGAACTCCCTCGTTTCTTCTTCAAATCTCGTCAATTGCTCTCCCTTTCCTCCCTTCTACCTCCATCAAACACTTTCTCGTTAACTCCCCTCCCTTTCCCTCCCTCAGATTCGTCTGAAATATCCACTCCCTCTTTCTCGCTCTAACACTTAACTTATCCCTTTGTACTCCTTCTCTCACCATATATAATGGCGTCCAACAGTCTGCCCCTAGTGTCCACCTTATATACCTTTATTGTAAACGCTTATTAACTTTCCTTTCTTTTCATCCCCATATCTCTACTCCATAACCTAATATCGGCCATATCAGCGTATCAAATAACCACATTTTCCGTCTCCAATTTTTTTAACGTCCTTTTTCCTATTCGTTATACCTCTTTCATTACCCCTGCTGCTATTTTATCCATTATCTTATATGAGCTGTATGATCTCTATTCGTAAGATATGTCCCAAATATTTAAACACTTTTACTTCTTCTAACGTTATTCCCTTCCATCTCCCTGTCACATCTTTCTTCCTTCCTCTTCCATTTCTAAACCTTATTATCCTTGTCTTTTCTACATTTACATTCAGCTTTTTTCGATCTAAGTGTTTCTCTAATCCTGCAATTAATCCCGCCATCCCTTCTTCATCCTCTGTCATAAACACTATGTCGTCTGCGTATGCCAGTGTATACATATTTTCCTTCCCTATCCTAACTCTTCCCCAACCTTTTCTCCTCATTTCCTGTTTCAAGTCTGATTTTAATAAGTTGAATAAAAGTGGGCTCAGAGAACATCTTTGCCTCACATCTCCCACCAACCAGAAACTATCTTTCACTTGCTCTCCTACCTCAACCCTGCTTTTCGTCTCTCCTATACTCTCCTTATTAATCTCTCTCTTACCTCCTTTTTTACCATAGCTTTTTCAATTTGATATCGGTCTCATGAGTCAAATCTCGCCTTCAAGTTCACGAACGTTGCTATCATTGACCCTTTCTTCCTTTTCATCCTCATATTTACTACATACTTTAGAAGATATATGTTGTCCATTACCCCCATTCCTTTTCTAAACCCTGTCTGACTCGGTAACTCGATCTTTTTTTCTTCAAATTTTGTTTTCAATCTCTCCGAAAAAACAGTAGCATATAATTTATACAGTGCTGGCATTAGCGTTACCCGGCTGTAATATTTAACCTCCTCTCCTTTGCTACATGTTTCCTATCCATACTCACATACACGTTATCCATGCCCATCCCTCTAGTTCCTTCCCTTCATATTTCCATACTTCATTTAAAATCTCATCTATACCAGGTGACTTTTCATCCTTCATTATTCCTAAAACAACTCACACACCTCAGTTTAATCTCTGTTTTTTTCTTATATTTTTCTTCATTACTTTCTTCTTTTCTTCACTTTCTTAATTCCTTTCTGACCTTATTTTCTCTCTCTTTACTGTCCTCATTCCACCCACTTCTATTCTCCCCTTTTATTCATATTTTTATTGCTCTTTTTTCCCTCTTATGTCACTATTAAGGCAAAGTGATCTGAATCAATATAATCACCAACCTCTAGTTTCTGAATCTACTCTCTTACCTCATCATCCACTATCACATAATCAATTGCCGTTCTCCTTTCACCTCCTGAGCGTGTATATTCTCCTTTTTCATCTCCTTCTATATTTTCGTTTAAGTTATACTATCGCAACTCCTCCAAGCTTTTCAACAACTTCTTTCCCTCCACATTTAGTAACTTATCTTTAGATTTTCCTCATCTCTCTTCACCCCATTCCCTTCCTTCTCCTTCTCCTGTTCACGCATTGAAATCTTCACCTTTTATTAGACTTATCTCTTCTTTATTTTCTTAAATTATTTCTTTCATCTATACCTTCCACTTATCTCCTCCCATCAGTACCTCTTCTACTATTGCTTCTTCTTTTTGTCCTTTCCTGTTTTCCTTATCTTTCGCTGTTATACATTCATTCCTTACTCCCATCACTATTTCTCCCATTGCTCTGCCCTTTTTATTCTTCCTCTTTGCATTTTGCACTTGCCATTTGTAATCTCTTGGTACGTCAGCTCCTATTAAAACATTTCCCCCTGTAGAGAAAAATAGTTCGAATATGCTTTCTTCGATTGTATAAAGGTCATGTGATGAGTGTGTCACGTAACAAGATTCCTACCTTACCGAGACTTTTTTTATTTCTGACCTCTTTTGACACGTAGCGTCACATTGTATTAAAAATTTAGAATAATAAAAAAGAAGCACTAAGAAAGGTGGACCTGGTCCTAAATTTTAATACTTACCCACCTTTCTAAGTGCTTCTCATTCATTGTTTCAAATGGTCAATACGATTGGGCGCTTCGTGTGAAAATAAGTTAGGAAATAAAATAAGTTCCGGTAAGTTAGGAAACTGGTCACGTGACCCACTCGTCACATGGCCTTAGGAAGAAGAATGGGTTGTCTGATATGGATACTACCCCTTTTTCATATAAACTAAAATGTGAGCTACTTTCCAAGATTCAGAAAAGAAACTAAGTTGAATACAAGCATTGAAGATAAGAGCAAGAAAAGTTAGGCATGATACATGAAGCTTCTTTAAGACTGAACTGGTAACTAAATCAGGGCCACTTTCTTCTATTTGTTTGGCAGAATTTGTTTCGAGAGTCAGTGCTCGTAACGAGTGCCTCGAACTCTTCTACGCATGCGTCGCGCTCGGTCTCTGATTCGTTGCTGTTCGCGCGCAATTTAAAATGCTAAAGAATGATATTTTCATTGTTTATTATGAATAATGTCATTTTAACGTATATAAATGTTTATTAGACCAATGTTAATGACTCTTGATGAAAATAAAAATTTATTAAGTGCATATTGTGTAAATAAAAAATATTTATGCTGAGCTGATTATTTTTACAATACTATTTTTCTTATCTCAGAGAAAATTAGTATACACATAATATATTATACTAATATGTTATTAATAATTAAATATATTACTTTAAAAGCAGGTAAGTCACACGTTTTTGTACTAAATTTAATTTCTCTCTCAAAATCGTATTTAATTTGTTTCAAATACCTTATTTAAAATTGTAAACCCCTTATCTTTAAATAAATTTTAATTCAAAAATAATTGATTAAATTGAAATTTCACTTCATCCAAATATGAATGAAAATATTCTGCACAGTATTTGTAACATAACTGAAACAAAATTCTAACCTTTCTTAACAATGAAATTATTTAAATATTATAATAAACTTTAAATAACAAAATTTTCGAATAATAAAAAATACATAAGAAAAATAGAACTGAGTAACAAATGATATTTTCTATTTACACAGTATGCACTTGATACATTTTTATCAAGATTCATTATTATCGGAATAATAAAAATTTATATAAGTTAAAATGACATTATTTATAATAAGCAATAAAAATGTTATTTTTTAGCATTTCAAATTGCGCGAGAACAGCAACGAATCAGAGACCGAGTGCAACGTATGCGTAGAACAGTTCGGGGCACTCGTTAAGAGCGCTGCGCTAAGTTTTGATCATTGTCGGAAAGTAGACGTTTTTTAAAAACATTCATATTCGTTCAAGATTCATTTTCTTTAAGAAAAAATTAACTAATTTATTAGGAATAGATTTTTCATAAATATTTTCAACTGAAAATTCATCATTTCTTTAAAAATCCATTTTGTTACGTTTTCAAAATAAAGTAATATTAATTTCTAAATTAAAAAAGAACAAAAGATAAAGGAAAGCACCCAGAGACTTTTTAAAATCTTTTTGAGAGAACAATTTTGATCTTTATATTTCATTGTTATCTTTGCTTAATTGTATAGAAAAATTTAAACCATTATTTTTTTATAAAAAAAAACAAATGCTTCCTGCCTTAAGACGTTTTAAGACCCATTTACTTAAACTTAAAATAATTTAAATAATTTGAATAATTATAATCATTACATTAACATACAAATAATATATATTATATAATATATATGATATACAATTTTTGAAGAAATTGAATGAATTAGTAATAAGGGGAAGGCAAAACAAGGCTGTAAGAAATAATGTTAACTTCGTTTTCGAAAAAATATTTTCTACATTGAATTCTTTTAATGGGCAAATCATTAAATTTAAAATTTTTCGTAAAGTAAGACATTTGTTTATAAATTAAATAAACTTGTTTTACTTATTATTAATCATTTTAGCTTTTATTTTTTTATAATTTTTTTCGGGAATATTTTTAATTTTATTAGGTATTTATTAATTTTATGGCTTGACTTAAAAATCCGGCAAAATAAAATTCTGGCACTGTAAAATTTTAGGAAAAGAAAATATTGAAAATTTAAAATTTTCAGCATTACCAAATATCCGACGCTGTCGAATTTCCGATACTAAAATATTCTAGAACTTATTCAATCAAAACATTTTTACATACACAAATTAATTAATTAAGAATATTTTAATTTGTTATGGCCCCATAGTTGAGAACCACTCTGAAGCAATTTGCCTGGAATAATTCCCCGCCTGTGTTTACAAAACATAAACCCAGGCTGGGAAAACCTTCTGGGTTAAATTGCTTTAGAGTGGCAATAAGACGACCTTGCTTTCTCTCCATTAGTGAATGGAAGGAAGAGAGTCGTAAAATCACACCTGGCGCATCTGTGACGGAAGGTTTCCCCGTCACGCGCCAGGCCTGTGAGCATGATTCACGCCGCGTCCTCTCTCTCTCCTTTTATCTCTCTCTTCCTTCTCGTTGGGAAAGCGACCAGCGGTCGCCAACCCAACGTGACCAATACGTAAAGTAAAAATTCCCCATTAAATTAAAATACTAATTGTAATTCTTTCATGTTTTAAAATTTTCCTTCATCTTAAAATACCGGGGTTAGAAAGCACAGACTATATTTTGTTTTTCATTTTTAAATTTTTGTAGTTTGATTTAATTACGGTTAATTGTGTAAGAGTCGTTTTATAAGTTGTTTTACTTTAGGTTTTTCTTACCAATGTATTTTTTTTCCTTTTCGATATCGTGTTTCTTTTAATTTTAAGTTTTATGTATTTTATCCTGCGATATCTCAGGTTTCTTTTAATTTCAAGTATTCAGCATTTTATTCTGCGAGTAGTTTTAGATCTTAGGTTCTTTCTATATCCTTGTAAGTTAGCTTTTATCTTAACCTTTTCGTAATTTACTTTTTATGCTATCTCTTTATTTTGTTTTGTACTATTGCATTTTTGCCGCACACGAAACTCGCGTGACTTCGCCCGACGCGCCATATTGTCGGTGGACAGTTCAGGTGCGCGCTCACCATGGCGAGTGGAAGGGATGGACCGGGCAGCCGACGCGCCCCTCCATCAGCGAAGCGAGTGGCCGAGAGGACCGCGCCAATCGCCGGCCGGCCCGCCTCTCGGCCATCGGACATAAAAGCGGGCGTGCAAGCAAAGGCACGCACTTCTATTCGGGCTTCCAGTTGGGTAACTTCAGTCCCCTGGTCGCTTTCGGGTAACTTTAGTAAGCCACTTTTTGAGAATAAAGTGCTTTAGAGTCCAAACAGAATTCCAGTTTGTTTTCCTTTCTCTCTCGAGAATAATCCTACTCTCGCACTCATCTCTCCTTCTCTCTCCGTGCCTCTCTCTACTCTCTCTCTCTCTCTCTTTTCTCTAGGGTCGGTACGCTCATTGCAGCCCCGCCCGAACTCTTTACTTTCTCTAGGGTCGGTAAGCTTTCTCGCAGCCCCGCCCGAAATCTTTATACCTCTCTTTCTCTTTTCTAGGGTCGGTACGCTCCTTGCAGCCCCACCCGCACTCTTTACTTTCTCTAGGGTTGGTAAGCTTCCTCGCAGCCCCGCCCGCAATCTTTATACCTCTCTCTCTTCTCTAGGGTCGGTACGCTCCTTACAGCCCCGCCCGCACTCTTTACTTTCTCTAGGGTCGGTAAGCTTTCTCGCAGCCCCGCCCGAAATCTTTATACCTCTCTCTCTTTCTCTAGGGTCGGTAAGCTCCTTGCAGCCCCGCCCGCAGTCTTTCTTCCTTCCAGAGGTCGGTACGCTCCTGGCAGCCCCGCCTCGCCTCCTTTCTACTTCTGGGTCGGTACGCTCACTGCAGCCCCGCCCTCTCCTCACCCACTTTAGATTTTCATTGCCTTGCTCCTTACCCTGGCAATACCTGCTGAAAATACGAGGGGCCCCTCGTCTCTCGCAGCCGCCTCCAACCAGCTGCAGGAACTAGACTCGGTCAATGGCCCAGCTAGTCACCTTCCTGCAGGCTAACAATTAGAGCCTTCGCGTACGAGGAGATATCCAGCCCCGGGAAACCTAAGCCTCGGTGCAGTAGCCTCTGCCCCGGAGGGCACGACGGCTCGCCACGCCCAGGAAGACATGCACATCGTTGTCGTCGTCGCCGTCGTGGTGAGAAGCCCTGCCTCAGGGGAGGTCCAGACGGCTCCACACGACCTCCGGCCGAGCTCTCGCCCGCTCAAGGACAGGCCCATTCGCCTGGCCATCCACAATCTCCTTTCCAATATTCACCTCGCCACAACTTTAGATTAAGTCGGGACAACCACACCCCCCAGCTTGTATCAAATTAAATATTTTTAATGAAAGAGCCAGTTTTCAAATTGTTTTCTTAATTATCTTTTACAAGTTAAATAATAATCATTTTGAGAACTGTGAAATTTGAGAAACCTGATAATTAATCGTGAAAAATAACATTCAAAATTAAAAAATTAAATTTGTTGAAAAACGGCACAAGGCACGAAAAAATTATTGGACGAAAATTGTTTACCCAAAAAGGATCTAAAAATCTTTTTATTAATTATTTTTATGTAGGATGAGCAGATTTTATTTTAATCGTAAATAATAAGACGTAAAAATAAGAAATATGGTACAATAATACATTTGCAGCCTTTGAAATAAAAAATTGTAGTTGTCAAAACTTATTATAATAAATTTAATTTCTTGTTCTGAAACTATCGTGAATATCATGAACTATTGGGAAATGGTAATTTTTCAGAATGCTTCAAATCTTCTGAATTTCATGGATTTTCTGAATTTCCGAAAATTTCGGAATCATTAACTTCTCTGAATTTATAAATTATCTGAATATTCTGAATTCTTTGGTTTTCCTGAAATTAGCGAAATTATGTAATATCCTATTTTTTTGTGAATTTTGTGTATTATTTTTTAGTTTTTGAAAATCACTATCATGTGCGCGCGCTAACTTTTGTTTTAATTCAAATCGTTATCCCAATTCTTGAATAATCATTTATTTGTTTTTTATTTATAAGCATTTTAATTATTAATAATCTTTTACACTAATTAAAGAAAATATATTAATTTTGTTTATCTAATCAACTTTTATTATAAAAATTATAACCAATATCCAATTAAGCAATCTTGAATTATTTTATCGATTTAAGTTCTTAATTAAAAAATTAAAACGTTATCTTCCTGTAAATTAATATTGTGAAAAAATGTATCAGCTAATACATAATTAATCTGTTCGTCATATGAAATGAATTAAACTATCATTTTCATTCAAACACTGAAATGTTATCTCTACATTCTCTTTTAATTTTTAATTTAATTTATAAAAATTATGCATAATCTAAAAGATAATAATCAGTTTCTGTTAATTAATTTAAAACAATCTAAATTTAATCATCATGTACTTTGAAATTGTGAACCATATTAATCAGCTAATAATAAATTAAATAGTTCACAACACAAAAAGCCTCAAACAATTACTTTCATGAAAATAATCAAATCATTTTTATTTCAATTTTTTAAAATTCAAACCTTCATTTTTTATTATTTGAATTTATTAATAATCTTTTAAAATTGTGCCTGGAAATTTAATTTTCAAAATGATCAATAAAAAATTAATTAATCGTTTTAAAATATAAAAAGCATTAAGGAATTATTTTAATAAAAATTTTAGGATTAATCTCTTCACAGTATTAAAATAATTAAAAAATGATTTTCACTGGAATATTTAAATAATTTATTATTTAGCTTTTAATTAAAAATATATTGTTCTTAAATTTTATTTATTAATAAGCTTTTAACTATTTCGGGAATATGTAACTTTTAACAGGATCAGGTAGTAATTAGCATTTAATATTTTTTCTGGACATTTTAATTATTAATAAACATTTAAACTTATTTTAGAAAAAATTAAAATAGATTTACTTATAATTTTGAAAACTGAATTCAGACACTCATTTCACAAGATCGCTAGCATTAAAAAAAATTCTATAATTGCAATGGCTTAGGACCTGCTAGGAGCTTTATTTCCCAAAAATGTGTTAAAAAATCCACAACTTTGCAAGAAAATAATATATTTTTAATTTTTTTAATCCATAGACAAAATACTGTTTCTTTAATTTGTAAAAATTCTGAAACTTTTTACAAAAAATACATTTTTATTATAACAAGAATAGGCAAATAGTCAATTATTTAATCATAATTGAAGTCGTCAAATTATGTTACCTAATTGAAAAAAATGTAAAATCAATCTTTATGTAATTCCATTTTTTTAGGAAAAAAAGTTGTTCCATCAATAGTTAATTATTCACTTTAAAACATAAAAAGGAATCAATAATTATTTGCATTAGAAAATTCAAATGATTGTTGCCTTATATTTTTCTGAAAATTTAAAGTATTAATAATCTTTTTATATAATTACACAAAAACTTAATTCAGTGAATTCCGTGAATTTCATGAATTCTGTTAACCTCTTGAATTCGAAAAAAAATTGTTTGAACAAATTCCATTTGTTTGAATAATAAACAAATAAAGAAAGAATGTCAATAAATATTCCACTAGACTAATAGTAATCATTTTAAGGGGGGGGGGGCAAATGTAAGAAAAATTATTTAAACAACTTCCATTTGTTTAAATAATTAAAAATTAATTAACCAATGATAAGAAATATTCCATTAGACCAATATTAATAATTTTAACTGAAAAAGGACGAGAATACATTATTCAAAAGGTCGATTTCATGAAGAATTGAACATTTTTTGTTTTAAGGGTAGTTTTCAGGTACTCGTGGGGGTGTGTTAGGGGTGTCAAACCGATATGTCTAAAAATTCTTCGTTGGATCATTCTGTACAAGCCCTCATACTTTCCCGTTACATTTTTTCAAACCCTGAAAAATGATTCTAAAAACATAAAAAAGTGATTTTTTAAAAAAAATTAGAGAATATCAATTTTTTGGATTTGGAATAAAATGGAGGGGGGATAGTTGCTCTCTAGCATGCAAAAAAATTTTCGATGCATTTTTGGACCACCCTAATGTATTAACGATCACTTGCTCAGTCCTCAAAACGAAAGCAGCAAGTTTTATAATCTCTAGTAGAGTATAAATGTTTTTTCACGTAAAATATTTGTTTTGTTTTGCTTAACACTCAAAAATATTCAATATGTATTTTATATTTTAATATGACACGAAAAGTTTTCGAGAACATATATTTTTTTAATTTTATGTTCATAAAAAGTACATTTTTCAATTGCTAATACTGCAATATTAAAAAAAGATATAAAAATTCATACAGAAGACAAAATGTGGGCCTTTTTTTAACTTTCGAATAAACATGATTCGGAGAATGCGGAATGCAATTTTCTTATCGCACACTTTAAGGTTATGGGGCTTTTGGGTTTTGAGGTTAGAAAGTGGTGGGTGTAAGAAATTATAAAGCTAAAACTCTCCAAAATTGATGTTTCAAAATTGCATGTAAGTTTTTTTGCTGGAATTTTGGTTTGCAATTAATTTAAATTCGATATTTTTTAGTTTTGAGGTTATAAATTTTAAAATCATGGCTTTTAGAGTTATTTGTTATCAATATCAAGGTTATTGAGCTATTCAGGTATAATCTTGTATGGCTTAACGGCTGATTTTTTGGGGTTTTAGAGTGTCAAGCTGTTTCGTCGGGTTCGAAAATAACTCTGACGTGATGGTTTAAAACAGGTTTCGATTTCAGAGAACCAAAGAATATGTAATCCACTTGTTCTGGTTTAAGGAACCCTTCACTCATTTTTGTGGTCCTGTGTTAACATCAATTGTTTGGAAGAGATCCAGTTTTCCTAAATATGGTATTCTTAAAGCTTGATGTTAATTATGTATATCTCTCCCTAGGGCAAAACGTTTTTTCATTTTGAATTGTGTTTTTTTAGCTGGAACTTCTGATTACGTCACAAGATTTATCGCGGCTCCGGCATCTACGAACAATTTGTAGGAACTTTCCTCTGAGTGTCTTCCCTGAATAGACTGCAATCATCCGCTGATGGCTGAAACTGCCAATTCCTCTTAGCGCCCGATCGGATTTTGTTCTTCCTCTGTTCCTTCGCAACATTCTAATGGGTTTTGTGCATCTCCTGTATCCAGAATATTCCTTGATTTCGTTGGTACTTTATGTCGGCTCCGTTGTGAAAGCACTGTTGCCTAAGGTTAGTGAGAATTGTCTCTCAAAGTGAACTTGCTTCTTACAGTAGTTTTCAGGATATTTGAATTTTTTGCTGCAAGGATAATGCATGATTAGGAACTTTGGAGGATTGTTTCCGCATTTATAGCTGATAGTTTTGTGCTGTTGCTCGTCCCGTGGATCTTATCGGAAGACTGTTGTTTGGTAGGTTTGTGGCGATCGAGATTCCTTCAATACTTTTATACAGAGACGTTCTCTGCACTACAATACTGTTTCAAGTGCCTCTTGCAGAGCTTCATACAAAGATTTTGGCTTTACAGGTCGCTCTTGATGAGTAACGTCTTCTTAGGTTGATTACGCATCTCTTAGTAGCAGATGTTTTGTATAGAGACATTTCATTGGTTACAAAAAGTGAAAAATTTACAGAGCTCAATGGTAAATATTTTCAAAATGAGCATTATTAAAGTCCAAACAAAAAACTATCCTGTTGCGACAAGCTCTTTATTAGCAGATATAGTATTAGCTACAGCAATTACTTTGATGGTCACAGTAACTAACCAGTTTTGTGTGACAACAAGTCGCCCCTTGGCGATATTGCCAAAGACAGAAAACGCTCTTGTTAAATTTGTTGCAGCTCAAATTACGTTGGTCTGACAATGAGAATTTTAAGTCTTATACTTATTCCTATGGACGTTGTTGCAAATCTGGACATCCTGGGGAAATTATCATTTTGAAACTGAATTTTGGCTCATTTACAGAGTTCCGAAGTGCTAACCACGTTGTCACCTATCTGCATAACTGTCAAACATTTAAACTAAAGCCAGGATGTTTAGATAAAGTCATAACCATCTACATATACAATTAGGTCTTTGCACTTCAACCACCAGATAACTTCACTTTGTTGAATTCAACCACCAAATAACTTCACTTTGTTGAATGCAACCACCAGCTAACCTCACTTTGTTGAATGCAGAAAATCTAGAGGAAATTTTTCGAACTCCCAGACATCAATTTCGATGTAGACGGTCAAGAATTAGTTTTTACATCCTGGCTTTGATAGTTTAAATGTTATATCTGTTTTGACAAACCTAAAATTAGGAAATTATACAACGTCAAGTACTATTTTTACAAGTTAGGCAATTATTATCATAACTTTCCTGCTCATCAATTGAGAGGTGTCTGACAGTTTGAAAAGAACATTTCACGTTGTTTTGAATAAGAAGAAACAGTCTCTAAATGATGAATTTCCCCTAAATACTCATAATGAATCTGTTTGGCTCAAATTTATAGCGACTCAATCAAACATCAATTGCGGTGTACTGTAGAGAAGCGGCGATTTTCTGTGAGTCCCGCTAGTGATCGTTGATTCGAAAAATCGACTGTGAATTCCTTTTATCAAGAATGCTGCCTATGCTGATGCTCATGCTGATTTTGTCAAGTTCTACGTCTTCAAACATTCCAGTTCTTGTTTTGCAAAATTCAACACTTTGCCCCATGGAACGTTCGGATAACACATAATGAGAATTTATTTTATACGCACGCCTGTTCAGCAAATGTTTTACAATTCTGTATAATGATGTTTTTGATAGTTTCAAGGCTTGAGTAGCCTTCCGAATTGATGCATTTGGATTAACCTTGAATTGATCTCTAATTCTTGCAATATTTTCTTCTGTTGTCACTGATACGGGTCGTGTACGGTTTCGCTTCCCAGGTTTCTTAGGTATGTCACCTTTAATAGTAGAGCCACTAATAAAATTGTAGAAAAGGAAAAGGAGCAATTAGTTTAAGCAAGCTTCTACAAGTTTCCAGGATAGTTGTCGTTGCTAAATTCGTCCTGAGGGCACTCTAGAGATCGTTATAATCATAACTGTTTATGAAACAATGTCTAATTGTTCTTTTAGCATTCTTTATTATTTTATCAGTTATGATATAATCTATTAGTAGATTTGGTTTGAGAACATTTGAGCTTCGCATGCTTCACAGTGTTGACGAAGTCGTGCACACTAACGTCATCGTTTTCATTGAGAACATCTACACGGAGAGAAATGTTAAGATATTAATTTACAAAACTTCTTGATTTAATCACGCTTTAGCACGAGAACTAAGGTCTCGGTACCCTTGCGCTTAAGGTTACGGTTAATATGGGTCCCTTTTGCTTAAGGCCTAATTTTTCTTTCTTGTTCTTTTTGTTTCTTTGTCTGCTTAATTTCGTAAGCGCAAGAGGGTTGGCCATTCGGTCACGGACGGGACCGGTCAGAGAGAGCCAGAGAGAGACGGAACGTGAGATTGCGAGTTTAATTTCTAACGCTTAGTAATGGTGAGGGAAAGATACAGGGGGAGAGAGGGCGTCTCGTATTTCTGGTAGAGCGAGTGAGATGGTCGACTGGCACCTGGGGTCTTGATGGAGGTGTCGTCCGTGCTTGTTCTTCGAGGGTTATAGGTAGAGACGTCTAGAGGAACTGGGATGATAACCGGTATGCCGCCTATCGAAATAGCAAAAAAAGTGAGTGGGGGGGGGGGGGTAAAGGAGAGAAGGGGAGAGACGCTCGTGAAGCGAGATCGCCTGATGGTCGCAATCGGCCTGCCTGGCTGTGCCATTTTAAATAGATGTTGCCTTACTCAGTAATAAAAAGTAATCAGTCACCGTGATAGTTGTAGGATCTATAGATTATTTACACCTTCGTTCAAAGTCAGTAAATTACTCGATAATAACAACCGGAATACCAGGCTATTTGTGCTGCTCCCATGATTTCCTATCCGCAGACGAACTGCCGATTCTCGTTTTCAAGTTCAAAAATCTCTTTATTGTTCATAAGTTCAAATACAATTTTTTGTTCTGCAAGTTTTACGATTTGGTTCCTATCTAGTGCGATTTAACCCAAAATTTATTGATATATTTCGCCTTTCATATGATCATTTTTTGTTGTATTACATTGCGTTTTGAAAATAGGAAAAAATTTTGAGAAAAACATATTTAGTCTTAATACTATTAAATTACTTACAACTACTTACAATATTCACAGTATCTACAGGTGGTGCATAGCTAATGGCTAATTTTGACAAAAATAAGACTATTATTCAGATTGTTTTTCCAGTAAGTGCTGTGGTAGTGCATATTTAATACTGAAGGGTGCATCCTCATAGCGCAGGGAGCATGTATCCTTCAGAATTGGCAGTAAAGAGAGTTGTTTAGCATAAAACTCTTTGGATAATGTGAGTCTCTCCTGCTTTATAGTGGAGATATTGAGCTTGCTGTGAAGCTCTGATATTTTCATTTATCTTCTAGCATTTAGTATCATTCGAAGACATTTATTTTGAATTCTTTGGAGTTTGACAATATTTGTTTTATAAGTGCAACCCCAAATGGGTGCCGCATATAACATGATTGGTCTAATTATCATTTTGTAGACAATGAGTTTATTTTGCATGTTCATTTTACTTTTACGGCATAAGAGAGCATAGAGAGAGCCTACTACAGCAAATGCTTTATTGCAAGCTTTCTTAGTCTGTCTAGAAAAGGTCAGTTTTGAGTCAAGAATTACTCCTAGGTATTTCGCATATTTGATTGATTCGATTGTTTCATTATACAGTTTTAATAAAGAATAATTGACATCGCCACTATTATGTGAGAAAATTACTAACTCAGTCTTACTAGTATTAATCTTTAATTTCCACCTGTGAAAGTATATTTCTAAGTCTGTTACATAGTTTTGCAGTTTTTTGATAGCTATTTTTTTACGTCTGGACGAGGTATATAGCACAGTATCATCTGCAAATAAGGCTAATCTTACATTTTCAGACTTCGGTATATCGTTTAAGTAATATAAAAAGAGATCGGGGCCAAGAACAGAGCCTTGGGGCAAACGCTTTTTCCATATCAAGGAAGAGAGCGACTGTGCTATGCTTAATGTTAAATTTGTTACTAATGTGATCAGTGAATCGAGTTAGCTGTTGGACCGTCCAGTGTCCCGATCTGAATCCAAATTGCTCTGGGATTAATTGTTCGATAATACCTTCATGGTTGTGGAGTCTATTGAGAATGATAGCTTCAAGAATTTTTCTGAGAGTAGAAAGTAAGCTTATGGGTCTATAGCTTTGGGGGAGGTTTTATTTTTCCCAGGTTTGTGAACTGGAAGGATTTTTACTTTGTTCCATTCAGTTGGAAAATAAGCTATCTTTAGGCATGAATTGAAGATGCGCATGATTTGTATTATTGCTTTATTTGGGAGGTACTTTAGGATTATATTTTGTATCACATCTAGTCCAGGGGCTTTTTTGATTTTGTTCTAGTTATAGCTTTTTTAATTTCTTTTGGGGTTGCTAATTTGATCTCACTCAAGTCTACTTCTGATTTTATGGACAAGTTATATTTTTTGTTCACATCTTCATTGTTAAGGGGGTCACCCATATTGGCAGTAAGTTTGTGCACACTTTCAAAATTTTTCGCTATTTCCTCAGCCTTACCTTCATCTTTGAACAAAATTTTAGTTGGGGTTTTGAGAGGAGGAATATGTTTTTGATTTTCCCCTTTAAGTGATTTCGTCATTTTCCATAGGGTGTTGTTTTTTGTGTTAAGGGTGGAAAATTTATCTCCCCAGTTGTTGTTTTGATGCTCGCTGATTGAGGCTTGGATTTTCCTGTTTGATTCAATAAGGATAGTTTTGAGACTGAAATTCCGACTTCTTTGCGAAAGTTTTCTAAGTTGATTTCGACTTTTTATTTGATTTTGAATATTTTCCGGATTTTATTTTTGTAAGTGTAAATTTTTTGGGTGGGGATAACTTTTTAGATAGCGTCGTTGATTATTTCAGTTAGATTTTGGATAGAGTGTTCAATTGATTTTGGGCTTTGAAGGGAGGAGTCAATTTTAATTTTTCTATTTATGGTTTC
>NC_046666.1:14891830-14942225 GCF_010883055.1 Belonocnema kinseyi | reverse complement strand
ATGATTGTACCACGTTTCCCCGACCATGAAGATGTCAATGTTAAAATTCTCTAGAAACGAAGGTATTTCTCGTTTTTTACATTCCATGCCACTGGCATTCCAATGTACTAATTTTAAGTTATTCACGTTATGGGAGCTACCCATCTAGTTTAACAGCTAGCTCATTGATCTCTTGCAGTCTTTGAAAGTTATTCTGGCAAACTAAAAGTTTCACTTTGAGTCTAATTGCTAAGTTAAAAAGCTTACCTACTATATACCGCATAGCTTCTTGATGTCTGGGAATACGGATAGTAGATCCTGGATGTCCGGTGATGTGCCTTTTCCATTTTCAGCGCCATGGTTCCACGATGAGGATTGTCTGCTCCACGCTGCTGTTCTTTCAGTTGATGCGGGTAGGGTTGTTCTGCTGTTTATCTCTCTGCTTCGTGGTAGTGGTGGAAAGTTCTGCGGTTCGTTCACGTATGGTGCATTTCGCTGTCTTGTCAGTGAAGGGTTCCTCTGCTCTCTCAATTGCTGTACCTTCTCCAGGTGCTTCTTGTGTGTTACACATCCAGAATAGTTTTGCTGGGTGTTCTCCCTTGCAGTTGACACACTGCGGCTTTTGATCCTTTGTTTTCTTGCACTCTCCAGTGATATGATTTCCTAAGCACTTTACACATCGCGGGCTTTCAAAGCAGTTTGTCGTTCCGTATCCAAATTTTTGACACCTTCGGCACTATGTGATTTTTCTGGGGTTACGATATTTCTCCCAGCGCATTCTCATGTAGCATATCACTTTTATTTTGAAAGCTTCTTCAATACTGGTGTCATCGTATAGTTTCACCATGTATACAGGTGCGTCATTTTGCAAGGATACAGGTGTTCCAGATTTTGGTTTCAGTTGGAAAACCTCGTTCACATGTAGCCCTTGATTTTCTAGGTCGTTTTTAATGTCCTCTGGTGTGAAATGGCCTAGTCCATGGATGACGAGTTTCTTGGATCGAGTATGTTTTGTCGCGTAGGTGAAGTAATGTATCTCTTTTTCTCGAAAGAGTTTCTGAAGATTTTCGTAGTCTTCTTGCAGGTCTGTATATATTGTAACTCTTGTAGATTCTCTATTTTTCTTGATTTCCGGATCTCCTTCTGACACATCATGGATGAAGTTCAGTAGTCGGGGATAGTCATCAATGTATCGATCCAAAATTATCGGTGGAATCTTCTTCTTCTTTGTTTTATCAGTTTTCGGCTTGGGATTAATTTGCGCCGTCCTGTTCTCTTCAGTTTCAGTAGTAACATCTCTAATTTCCTCGTTGAAGGGATCTTCTTCATTCATGGTCTCTGCTGTGAAGGGTTCAAGCCGGTTAGTAAGTTTGATGGTGGATTTTTCCATCCTTTCGTAGGGTTTAAATTTTTCTGAGGTGACATCATCCCAGGCACGAACTTTAAATCTATTTTTTGTCGTTATTTTGGTTGTCTTAGCTTTGCTTCCCTTTCGCTTTTGTAATCAGGATGCTCTCCAAGCGCCTTCATCCAGGACGCGCGCCAAGCGCCGACGCCACTAGCTTTCCGCCGATTCTCGGTTTTGCGCGGCCTTTTATATCCGTGCATCCCCGAAAGTTTCACGAGGCACGGTAGGAATACGGCAGGATCGTGTGGTGGGAGGTGCGTGCGCAGAGCCTTGCCGACGTTAAACTTGTGTTTCTTGCATCCCCGCGCACTGTCGTCTCCCTGACGTCCCTTCTCTCCCTGCCTCTCTTACTTTTAAACCTAAAAACTTAATATCTAATTTGTTGTCTAATGAATGGATACACGTTGTGCGTGAGAATGTTTTATATATTGAAAGTATCTTGCCCTATGCGAGTCACGTATATCACGGTCTTCGCTTTATAAGCAAGGGTTTCGAGATTTTACACGGAGAAAAATGGATGGTCAATGTTAGAGGATTTATATTCAGAGAGCCAGATAGTCCTTCTACTACATATTGCCAAACGGTCCTTCCAAAAATTTTTCGACACTTTTGAATTTACTCTAATTTTATGACCAGTCTGACTTTTATAAGAACCTGAAAATTTAAAGGCCATCTGGTTCGAAATTCATTTTTACATTCTCATCAAAGAAAGTATTAGATGTGTGTAAGCATTCTAAATGTTTCCATTTTTGTTATAAATAAAGAAATGTGACGAAAAAAATTGATATTCTTTCTATTTGACGTTCCCGGTGCTCCTTAATAACAGCCAAATTGTTGAAATAACTTTAATTGCATTTAGTAACATTAGTTAAGTATATTCCAATATTAAACAATTGATAACAAAAAATTTATAAACAAATTACTTGTAGAACAATTTTTTTCGACGATTTACCACAAATATACGTTTTTCAAATTATATTGCAAGATATTTAAATGTGGACAATTATACATGAAAAAAATTTCTCCTGTGATTATCCATAATAAGTTTATAAATTTTATGATTTGTTCAAACAAATTAAATGAACATAAACAGGTACTTGTCTACAGAAGAACTCGTTTTTTTTATGTCAACCTTTTTAATTAGGAAGTTCATGATAGCTCCAGCAAAATTAATGATTTTTAGATCAATTTTGTGATTTTTTTTAAACAAATGTATTAATCGGGCTTTTGACATTTGATCATTTTTATTATTTTTCAACAAGTTTTATAAACAAATGCATTATTCTGACATCTGTTGACAAAAAGTTCGTTTTGTTTCGATGTCATTTGTTTTAATTAAGAACTTCATGTTAATTTCAGCAACATTCATAATAATTTAATAAATTTTATGATTTTTTTCACAAGTTTAATAAACTAATTCATTATTTGGGCATTTGTCGACAGAAATACCCGTTTTTTGCAATGTCAGTCCTTTTGATTGGGAACTTTACGTTAATTCAATCAAATTCATTATTAGTTGATAAATTTTATGTTTTTGGTTAACAAATTTAATTAAAAAATGCATTATTCAGGCATTTCGCCGTCTTTTAATTTCAGAAAAAAGTTTCAGGCAGACGAAATAATGGCTTAGTGAAGCATTTGTTTAATAAATTTTTTTAAATACTTATAAAATTTATTAACTAATTATGAATTTTTCTAAAACTATCATAAGGTTTCTAATTTTTAAAAAATGCCATATAAAAAATACGAATTTTTCTGACGACAAATGCCTAAATAATGCATTTTTTTATTATATTTGTATAATGTAAATCTATTAAATGTCTGCAGGGTCAGCCGGAACCGTATTTTGAACCAAAAAATGTACTTTTTCCCACTGTGCGAGGGTTTAAGACGATTGAGTCGACTTTCTGAAATTGTCGACTTGGACCTCTTGTTTTAACCTTTTAGAGATAGTCGCTTCAGCCATATTTAAAAGCTGTCCTATAGTTGACCCGTGTAGATAAGAGACATAAGAGAGTATAAAAAGGAAAGATAAATGTTTTTAAATATAAATTAAATTAAATTAAATTAAAATTAAATACAAATTATAAAAAATATAAAATGTTAATTATTAACAATAATTTGCATTTAGGTGAAACTAGTAGGCTATATTAATACATATAAAATTCAAGAAATTTTTCGCAGGACATGAGGACGAAAAATTTATATTAGTTATTATAAATTATTTATAACGAAGCTAAATGTTAGGCGTTAAAAAATGATGGCAGCTTAGTAGGTTTGAACAGCTACTTTGGTACGTATTAGATAGCAGAGGATTTTTTTGTGTACAAAAGGAATGGAAATAGCGCATGCCTTCAGAATTTGTTTATAATAATAAAATTTATAAGCAATAAATTATTTGCCTTATTTGTATTCTCAAATTGCAATTCAAGTATAATTCTAAAAATCTAAAGGTTAAAAATTAGCAAGGGAATAATTTTCTAACAAAATAATTTTATGAGATTTGTTTCTCAAGTTTTTTATTTTAATAAACTTCTTTTAAATTAATATTTACAGTATTAAATAGTAGGAAACTACTAAATAATAATATTTAATCGAAAAATAAATGAAAAAAATAAAGAAGTGAAAGTTTTTTTTTTAAATTGAAATTTTTTTATATTAAGTTGCTCCAGTTTTTTAGCTTTCCATGCACATTTTTTCGTATGGATTTTGAAAAACTTTTCCCTATTTTAAAGAACTCCTTATTTCCCCTGTTCTAAAAAACTTCCCTTTTTTAGTTCTTTTCATTTTAAAATTTTACCATCATATTTTTGTTACCGAATTCATCTCGTAAAAAACTCTCTTTTATTTAAAATTTGTATTTTTTGACACAAAATTAATGTTAATGATTTAAAATTCATCTTTTTAGTTGAAACTTTAAACACTTCCTTGAATGTTGAGCACTTTCGTTAAAAATTTATTTTCTGTAAGAATTTGATTTCTTTTGTTAAAACTTTAACTATTTTGTTGAAAAATCGTTTCTTTTCATTATAAAATAATTTTAATAACTGAAAAATCAATTGCACAATTCTTAGTTTTAAATTCAAACATTTTGTTTGAAAATTCGATGTTTTTGGTTGAATTTAACTGTTTTATATTTAAACTGAAATCATTCTTGGTTAAAATATCAACTATGACATTTATCGTTGAGAATTTTTTTATTGATCTTTATGAAAAAATTTTGAATAGTGCTTTAATTTTAACCTACGCTGTAAAATTTTAAATTAAAAAATATCAGCTTTCAATAAAATAAATAAACGTTCAAACTAAAAATTGGAATCTACGACAAAAAAGTGGTTCAACAACAATTTTCAAACAAAATAGTTAGGTGCTCAAGCAAAGAAGAATAATTTTCAATCAAACATTTGCATTTTTATCCAAGAAATATAAAATTTCTGCTAAAACAGATGCATTTTCAAATCAAAAAAACAAATTAAAAAAAGTTTAGTTTTTGTCCAAAAATATTTCAGTTTGACTTTTTAACACCAAAATATGTGTTTTATGCAAAAAGTTGATTTTCTGCAGAATAGTTGAATTTTTAAAGAAAAAGTATAAATTAAAAAAAAATTGTTTAATTTCCTACCAAAAACTTGCATTTTTATCGAATTAAGATGCAATTTCTAATACGTGTTAGATGAAAAAATTCCTTTCTGTAAGAAAAATCCAATTTTTCTATTTCTATTTGTCAACAAAAATTATTTATATCCAGGAGAAAATCGAACTGTTAATAATGTTTTGTGGTAGAATACGTTTAACAAACTATTGCGATACATATCAGATGAAAAAGAATTTTTATTCTGAAAAAGGAAGACAATTTTATAATTTGTTAAATTAAGTTATTTATAGTAAAGCTCAACACAATAAATGATTTATAAAAATGGTGTATAATAATGTTGAACAATATTTTTATTTCAGTGTATCCGTTTTGATACATACTAGAACCCAAAATATTCTTGTCTTCATTTTAATTAAATATTTATCTCTTTTTTTAAAATGTTTACTATTTTGTTGAAAATATAGTTTTTTTGTTATTAATTTAAAAATTCATGTTAAAAAATTTGCATATTAGTCGAAATTTCACCACTTTGCTTGAAAATTTATGTGTTTTGGGAAAATTCGGTTTTTTATCGAAAATTAATGTTTGAATTACAAATTCAATAATTCGGTAGATAGCTTATCTTATTTCCGCGAAAATTAATTTAATTTATTGGAAATTTGTCCTTATCAGTATGGATCAGTATAGATCTTATTTTTTAACCTCGTAATTAATTAAATTCTTATTTAAAATTTTTGATGTTTACTGGCCAAGTAATTTTCTGAAGACAATTTTTTTATAAAATTCTTGGACCAGTAATTAGCAAAAATTCAAAATCAGAATTTAATTAAAAATTGATCTATTTTATTTAATAAATGAACTCATTACTACCCTTGTTTTTTATTTGAAAAATTAACTGCTTGGTTACGAAATTGTCTTTTCCAGCATCAAATGATTATTTTTAGTTAAACAGGATTTTTTTTAAAATTTTAATTATTTTATTGTAAAAATGACTTAATTTATGAAAAATTCAACGATTTCCCTAAAGAAAGCCCTTTCAGTTAAAAATGCATCTATTTGTTTAATAATTTAACTACTGTGGTAATCATCTTTTGTTTAAACTACAACTGTTTTTTATTTTAAATTAAAATCTGCTGTTATCTGCTATTATAACTTTTGTTAAAAATGTATTTCTTTGTGAAAATTAACTTATACTCCGTAACGAAATCAATAGTTTTTGAAAAAAAATTACTTTTTTGGTAGACAATTCTTTATTTTAGTTGCAAATTCATCTCCTTTGTTCTAAATTTCACTACTTTTGCAAGCAATTGTTGTTTAGGATCAAAATTTATTTTGTCACTGAAAGTTCAAGTATTGTAGTTCAAGATTTATAATGTTAATTGAATATTGATCTCTTTTTTCGAATACTTCATTTTTTTTAAATAAAAATTTTTTGTTTGTTAAAAATTGTTTTTAAAAAGGAAATTTAACTGCTCTATTTTGAGTGAAAATCAATCCTTTTTAATTAAAAATTCTTTCCTTTTAGTAACAAATAAATTTTGTCGGATGAAAATTGAAATATTTAGATAAAAGTTTATACACTTCGTTGAAAATTATACAATTTTCATAAAAAATAATTAATTTCGGTTGAAAAATGTAACAAATTTTAAAGCATTGATCAGCCCTCGCCTCTAAATTTTTTCAGCTTTTGTAAAGCAACCCTATTTTTTCTTCGATCAAATGAATTATTAATTAAACGAATAATTTTAGAATTTCCAATCAATTCTAGAACCACATTATTTTAAATCAAATAATGTTATTATATCTTTGAAAAACGCTTGACCCTATTTTTATTTATAAAATGATGTCTGGTTATTAGGAAACAAAATTTAATCGAATCAAAGATGATAATTCATAATAAATATGTTTTCACGTTTTGAAAATTTTTTACTTCCTCTATGGATGTGGAAAGTGCTTGGCAATGATCTGATCAGCAAAAAACAATTATAGCTTGTTCTGTATGACCCAGATACCTAGTTTTTACTTTAAATCCTTTACAGCGTTTCCCAATCAGGTTAAGTAAATTTTACAAATAGAAGTGATTTTTCAGCTGAAGCATAGTATTCTTCAATATAAGTAGAACAGATTTTTTCACAATTTATCAGTCACGTTTACGGAAGCGTTTGAATTCAAAATGAATATTTTATCTGGAACTTTAATTGTTTCCATCGCAGTTTTTGTCTTTGATTCTGTTGGTAAGTTTTAAGACTGGAACTGACTACAAATCGAGATTTTCGGAACTTTTTTGGTCTCTCTAGTGTTTTTTCTCTGTTTTGTCACGCTTGAGTGAACACCTCACGCCCCCTCGGTAGCTCATCTCACTCAACCCCGTGGCGCACAGTAGAATTAAATCGTAGAACGAGGTTTAAAATAAGAAACCATATTTAAATTACGTAACAGCTCAATGGGGGGGGGGGGGTCGAGACATATTGTTACGATTTTTTACAAAAGGGGGTTCTTCACTCATTTGCATAATTTTTGCAATGCCACAAAAACTTTCTCCTGATTATTATCTTTTTATTTATGAATTTTATTATTTGGTTGGAAATTTAACAATTTTCTTAAAAAACATCCTTTTTGATTTGCTTATAAGACAAATGAGATATTTTTTTGATGAAAACTATTTGCTATCATTTGTCATTTTAATTTGAAAGTTCACGATTTTTAGTTGAAATATTATGAATCTTTCTTGGGTAGAAATGCAACAGTTTTGTTGAAAAGTCAATTATTTTTCAGAAAACAGAGTTTTTATTTAAAATTCGTATTTTTGTGTGAAAAGACAATTTAAACCTTTTTGGATAAAAATTCAACTCTTTAAAAAAAAATGTTTCAATTAAAATACATACCTCTTTTAGTAGAATTTTAATCTTTCTTGTATAAAATGCAAGAGTTTAGTTAGAAATTCTACACATTTTTTCAAAAGTCATACTTTTTGGTTGAAAGTTCTGCTATTTTGTTGAAAATTAAACGATTTCGCATAAAAATTTACTTTTTGTTTAAATTTTATATATAAGTGTTGAAAAGAGAACTGAAATCTTTTCTAGATAAAAATTACAACTATTTTATGGATTTTTTTAAAATTAATAATTCATCTGTTTCAAAAGAAATTTCATCTTTTTTAAACGAAGATGCAGGTGTTTGATCGAAAACTGAAATATTTTGTTAAATAGTTATACTTTTTTATAAAAAATTCCACTGTTTTGTTAAAATTTTAACTATTTCGTAGACTTTTTGTTTAAAATTTATATTCTGGTTTTCAGAAATGAACTGAAATCTTTTTTGGGTGAAAGTTAAACTTGAAAAAAAATTGGTCGTTTTTGATTAAAAATGCATCTGTTTTAGTAGAAATGTCATCTTTTTGGGATAAAAATGCAACTGTTTAGTGGATAATTCATCTATATTTTTTAAATGTATCCTTTTTCCTTAAAAAAATTTGTCTTATTGCATTGAAAATTTGTTGTTTTTTTTTAGAAACTTATTTCTTGTTTAAAAGTAATTATATTTTGACCGTTAACAGTCAACTGCAATCCTTTTATAGAGAAAATTCAGCTAATTTTTTTTTAAATTTATCTTATTAGGTTGAATTATATTGTTAATATATAATTTTTTTTAAGATTTATATTTTTAGTGAAAAATTATCTTTTTGCTGAAAGTTGAACCATTTTTTTTGGGAATCAAACAGTTTATTTAGCCTTTATTTAGTTTTAGCCTTATTTTTAGTTTAATTTAGTTTGATTTTTTCTTTTTTTTTTTGGTAAAAATACATCAGTTTCGTGGAAAATTCATTTTCTCTGAAAAGTCACATTTATTGTTTGCAATTTCAATATTTTTACATAAAATTCGTTCTGCGGAAAAAATAGTTCGAAGCAAGTGGATTTGTGCCTACATAGCCAAAAATTAATAATTTAATAATCAATATAACAATAATGCATAATTATTAAATAAATAAATAATTATTAATTATCCATTGACACATAATTAATTAGTAAACAATTATTAATTACACCGTAATTAATTAAAAACTAATAAATAATAATTAATATATTCGCGCAAATTCATTGGATTTCTTACCGGTGACGCTCTTATTTAAAATGACCTTTTTCATGTTTTTGTTTATAATTCTTTTCAACAAGCAATAATTTTAACACAATAAAATTCACAATGTTAGTGTAAATTAGTGTGTTTCTCATAGAAATTTATGAAAATTGAAAATGAACCATTACAAATTTTTAATTAGTAATAGGAACGATGAAGGTACATATTTGTTAATTAGATGTCTTTTAAATTATAAACGTGAATTTCAAATTTACAAAAATAAAAAAACTTTTTCAATTTGTGACACAATATCGTAATTGAAAATATCGAAATGAAATTTAATTTCTTTAAATTTCCTATCTAATATAAATTTGTTTAATAATTAAATTAAATTTCTTTAAAAAATTATAAAATCGTACAAAAAATTATTAATTTTGCTGCAAATTTTATGAATCTCCTAATTAACAAAGTTGTCATTGAATATTTATTTCAATAATTATTAAATTTATCGACTAATTATAAATTTTGCTTAAATTGTCATGAAGTTCTCAATTTAAAGGTCTGGAATTGGAAAAAGAAGAATTTTACTGCCGATAAATGTCCGAATAATGCATTTGTTTATTAAATGTGTTTATTTAAATCATAAAATTATTCATCAAAATTTTTGATTTTGTTAAAATTATCATAAAGTTCCGTATTAAAAAATAAAAATTTTTATAAAAAAAGATTTTTCTGTCGAATGATTCCTGACCAATGCATTTGTTTATTAAAGTTGTTGTAATTTTAACAATTATAATCTCAAAAATGAATTTGTAATCGTAGTTTTTTTTATCAAAATTTCTTACAATGTAACTTAAGACACGTAGAATTATGGAAAATCGTAGAAAAAATTCTTTTAACAAATGATTTGTTTATCATTTTTTTTCATTATATAATATCGTAAAATTTTTAAGTAATGTTACTCTATGAAAATTAGGTGGTTTCCACAATCTTTCTGTAATTGAGGAGCACCGGGAGCATCAAAAGATTCAGGAGAATTTTTGTAACCAAACCTTTAGTGCTTTGATAGCGAAGTGGTTAGAGTGCGCAGTAAAATATACTAGTTTAGGTAGTTAAGGTGGGGTTCGAATCCTCGGCGAGTGCGACTTTTTAAAGCGTGGAAGCGTGCAATTATATGTGTAGGTAAGCATTATGTATTTATTAATGATTTGAAAATGAAAACCATATAATAATAATCTCAAGAATAACTTTTTTCAAATCATTGTTATTAAAAATTAAATTAAATTAATAAATGTAATTTAAAATCGCCTTTTCTCGTAAATTTTCTTAAATTATGTTGCCAGTGATGTGTGATGATAGAAAATTGTCATCCTAAATTTTTTATTAATTTTATAAACAAGTTGTATAAACAAATGCCTAGTGCAAACATTTAGAGACCGAAAGAAATCGATTTTTTTCTTAAATTTTCGAAACTTTTGTGGTCAGTGATGCTAAGTAATGAAAAGCAATCACCCGATAGTTTTGGTTAATTTCATAAACAAATTATGTAAACAAATGCGCAACGTGGAAATTTAATGACAGAAAGAAGTGTTGTGTCCCCTAATTTTCCTCGAAAATTATTTTATAAACAAATTGTATAATTAAATTTTTAACTTGGTCATTTAGAGGACGAAAAAAATCCCATTTTTTCCCTAATTTTACTCAAATGATGACACTAGTGAGGTTTAATGATGAAAAAGTATAATCAATTTTTTTTTTAATTTTATAAACAAATCATATAAATAAATACCTAGCGAAAATGTTTGAACGCAGAAAACATTCGTTTTTTCGCAACTAGCCTCAAATTATGTTACATGTGATGTAATTTCTTGGTAATTGTTTTTTTTCTTCAATTTTCGCAATGTATTATTCTTAGGAATTTCTATAGATGGAAATTCGTATGAAAACAATTTGTTGACGAAACTAATAAAAAATATCAAATAACAAAATATCACGAATAACAATTATTGGCGACATCATTTGAGGTAAACTAGAAGAAAAAAGCATTTTTTCGTTCTTCAAATGCCCAAGTTATAAATTTGATTATATAATTTGTTTATAAAATTATTTAAAAATATCGGATGATAATTTCCTATAATTGATTATAACCGGCGACATAATTTGACAACATTTGAGAAAAAAGCGATTTCATTCTTCTTTCAAATGTCTAAACTAGGCATTTGTTTATATAATTTGTTTATAAAATTAATAAAAAATACCGGATGACAATTTTTATACTTGAGTATTATTTTTTTAATGTAAGCAAGTAATTTTAACCCAAAAAATTACTTTTCACACCAAAAAAACATTGTGTATACTATTTATTAAGTTAATTTGTTAATAACAATTCAATCATAAATAAACAACAACAAAAATGAAAAAGTTGAATGAAGCTATACAGTTGAAAATTTCTTTTTTAGTTAAAGAATCATGATTTTTGTTAAAAATTCATCGGTTTGTAAAAAGATTCGACTGCATGGGAGGAAATTGAAGTATTTTTTCTAATAAAACATTAATCACCTTGGTCAAACATTCATTCGCTTCTTTACTAGTTTTTTTCTTTGGGAAAATAAATGTCATTTGTTTAGAAATTCGATTACTTTATTAAAAAATAATTTTCGTTGTTTTTTTAAAATAAAGTCAAATGAATTCCAAAATTAAAAAAAACAAAGGAAGATGGGAAAAGCACAACAATTACAAAATCATAACAATCACTAAAGAAATTTTTTTCATTAGAATTTACAAAAAAGTTAAACAAGGTAATTAGAAAAAATGTCAAATACGTTTTTAAATAATACGTTAATACATCAAATAAAATTAATGTTTACAAAATAACTTCATTTGTTTATATATTTTTTATTTTTTTTATTTAACAATTTTTTAATTGTTCAAATTCATAAATTTTATAATAAAAAAAATAAACTTTTGATTTCCCGACACTAGGAAATTCCTAAATTGAAACAATTTGAACCTAATTTTTTAATCAATTCACTTTGTTATATATACTTAAATAAAATATTTCAAAGAAGAAACAGCAAGTTGAGTTTTTAAACAAAAATATAATTGCATACGTAGTAAGTTTTAGTTTAAAAATAAAGATTATTTTAGTAAAAACTTGTTGAATTTTTAACTAAAAAGAAAGAATTTTGAAAGAAAAAGGTTAAGGTCGCACCAAAATAGGGGAATTTTCAATCAAATTTAATAATTCTCATTCACAATGCAAAGTTTAAGTTTTAGCTAAACCAATTAAATTTTTAAACAGAATGGTTAATTTACTGAAAAAATTTTTTAATTAAGAATTCTTATTTTTTGCCTTCATTAGGGTGATGTAAGGGTACCGAAACTTTGATGATTATTTTTAACAAATTTTTTTATATTGTAGCTTGATAATAATAACAATAAAAAGGACGTAAGAAATACAAAGAGAAGGAAGAGGAAAATGCAATGTTTCTTGTGTGATAGCGTGTACTTAATATCACTAGTAATAAATAATTATTTAATTATATTCATATTAATAATACAGTTATTTTCGAATGCATCCTCAAAAACATAACCAATCTCAATTTTTGTTACAGAAGCATCAAGTGATAATAGCAGTAGTAAAGATAATAGTCGTGGCTTTTTTGGAAAATGGAAGTCTAGGCCCAAAAAAAAAGATTTGTATGATGGTGTCACACTTGTATCTGTTGATGATTTTGGAAAAGATATAAACAAGAGGCCAAAACTGAATAATGAATTTAGATATCCGACTGGAAATACGTTTGCACCGACATTATCTTTTGAATTTAACAGAGTACCTGGACAGCATCCAGTTGATCCAATATTCCCAAAATCCCAAACAATTTTGCCACCAGGAAATCCACCACACTCTCCTCCGAAGTAAAACTAAAAAAAGATATAAACAAAAAAATTGTTAAATTTAAGATCATTTATTTTTCTGCACACCTTACGACCCACGTAAATTGAAATAAAATTGAACCAAAAATAATTTGTTCGAACTCAAAATTTTGTTTTATTAAAACTTCTTTCTGAATGCTTGACGTTTTGGTTCCAATGCGTATCTTTTTCAAAATTCTGATAGTTTCTACAATTTCTATTTTATTTTTAATTCAAAAGTGACTCAGGAAAATAAAAATTTATCTTTGAGAAGATAAATATAGCTGGAGGTCAAGCCAAACAAACTAACACTTTAATGGACTTTAGCAAATATAGAAGCCTTCGTTGAGGATTCAGAAATGCCCAGAAAATCTCTTTTAAAGGGAGAAGATGCCTTATTCAGTACAATTACATCAGAGCTAAATGGTATAACCACCAATCCACAGTAACACCTTTGCTCGCCTGCGAGCCAGTGTCTCCATAACGTGGGATTTTTCGGCCCCCACCACTCTCCCATCTGGGAGTGACACATTCAAACGTAGCGTGTCGGTGAGTCGGCTCTGCTACATGTTGCGCAGGCCTGCCTTCTTTAGAGCCGAAAATGCACGAGCCCGAGCCCCCCCCCCCTCCCGACTTCACGATTCGTTTTCGGTGGCTAACTGGCTATTTGGAAGAGTTTTCAAGTAAACTGAATTTAGCAGGCTGTCAAGCGAATAAAAGTTCAGGCAATTTATTGCGCAATTTTGTTGCACATTTATTAAAAATTTATTTTGGTTTAAAAAATGTCCTTTCAAATTTTCGTAAGTTTATGAGATATTCAGGAATTTCGAAACGATTAGAAAATAGTTGAAATTTGTGCAGATTTTGTTCAAGAATTTTTTAAGGTTTCACGAATATGAGGAATATTCTTTGAGGTTTCTACGAATAATTAATATAATTTTTTATTCTGAAAAATTAATTTAAAAAAATTTTAATACATTTTAAGCTATGTTTAAAATTCTCCATAAAGAATCTGAAGATTTTAAGGCAATATTTTTCATTTTGACGAATTTCAAAGAAAACCAGGAAAACTTTGAAAAGTTTTTAATGATTAAAAGGCTTAGAAGGTCCGACAAGATTAGAAACAGAACTTTTTCAGGATTAGTAGGAAAATTTTTAATGGCTATTTATTTTAAAAAACGTACTTTATGAGAGTATTAAAAAAGGTTTTCAAACATGTGGAAGGATTTCCTAAAATTAAACAGAAGATTGCAGAAGATTTTTTAAAAAATGTTTCAATTTGGTAAGATTATAATAAATAAATCAAAACCGAGTAAATGCAAAAAATATTAAGAAAAATCGAAAAGATTCAAATCGAAATTTTAAACATAAATTCTGTCAGAAACTTAGATTTTTGAAGAATTTAAATATAAACTTTAGAAACTTTAAAGGAATTCCGAAAGGTTTTAAGGAGGTAAAACTATTTTTTTTAATTCCTGGGAAATATTTACAAGATTATGAGTCAATTTTTTCCCATCTTGAATTAAGGAACATAATTCTTATAAGGCTTTCTTGTGAAATTTTCTTCAACAGTTTTTCAAATTATATGTTGGTTGAAAAATGTACCTTCAAACTTAAGTAAGTTCGAGAGATATTTAGAAATTTTGAAAGGATTCAAAAATAATTAAAACTTGTAAAGATTTTTCAAGTATTTTGTAAGTTTTCATGAAAATGAAAAAGATTATTTTAGGTTCCTAAAAATAATTAAAATAATTTTTTGTTTCGAAAAATTAATTTAAGGAGATTATTTTAAAGCATTTCAAAACATTTAAAAAGACGTCAACAATGGTCAAAGTATCTGAAAAGTTTATAGGCAATATTTTTTTAATTTTACAAAAAAAAATCAGGAAAAATTTGAATAATTTTTAAAGATAAGAAAACCTGACAAGATTAGAAAAAAAGAATTATTTTCCTAATTATCGTGTAAAAATTTTTTATGTCTTTTTATTTTAACAAATGTGCTTGAAAAGAAAATTAAAGAAGATTTTTAAACACATCAAACAATTTCCAAAAAATTTCGAAAAATAGTGTTGAAGTTTTTAAAACCAACATTTTTTAATTAGATAACATTACAAATTTAAAAAAATGTAAATAATCAAATAAATTCAATAAATATTGAGTAGAATTGATGAGATTAAAAAAGAATTTAGGCTTCAGAAGAGTTTTAGAAACGTAGGATAAAGTGACTAAAAAACTGAAAAACTTAAAAATTTTAGTAGAAGAATAAGAAAGATGCACCTGGAAATATTGTACAATTATCAATCTTTAAAATTAAAATTCGAATGATTTTTTTTTTAAATTACTTTCAGCACATTTCTTCTCAAGCAGAATCTCCACTTTTGATAAAAAAGGGTTCAATTATTTCCAATCAGATTAAGTAATTACATAAATTTTGAAAATTAAAAAAAAAGATAACTTGGAATAAGTTGAATGAGTTTTTAAAAAGTGTATTTTAATTACACGTAAAATTTGTTAAATTATTTCTAAAAATTTGGAAACATTAAAAATTGTAGTATTTAAATACACTTAACATTTAAGATTTTTATATTAAATTTTGATAAGATATAATAGATATGTATGAAAAATGAAAAAATAATAATAAAATTCGATAAACGAAGGACCATCAGATAATGAAAGATAATGAAAGAAACTCCTTGGAAAAAATGTAAATAATTGTTTTGGAATGAATTCTCACAGAAAATTGAAAACAAATTACAAAACATTTTTTATTACTTCCTGAAATATTTAAAAAATGCGTAAAATATTTTGGAACACAATGTTGTAGTTTTTCAATATTACTTAACTTTAGAAAAATTAAGGAACATAATTCTTTCAAACTTGAGTGAGTTTAAGAGATATTCAAAAATTATGAAACGATTAGAAAATAATTCAAACTTGTAAAGATTTTAAAAGAAATAATTAACATAATTTTTTATTTCCAACAATTATTAAAAAAAGATGATTTCCAAACATTTAAAAACGTTGCAAAAGATTTCAAATATTCTCAAAGCATCTGAAAAACTTTGATGACTTTTTTTTTTAATTTTGCAGAATTAAAAAAAAATCAGGAAAAATTTGAATAATTTTTCAAGATTAGAGATTGGAAGGTCTGACAAGATTAGAAAAACAGAATTATTTTTCTAATAATCGTGTGAAAGATTTAAATCATTTTTTATTTAAAAAATGTACTTTAAAAAAAATTCAAGCGGATTTATAAACACATTAAACTATTTCCTAAAATTTAAAAGAAGAGTGTAGAAGATTTTAAAGCCAAATGCTTCAATATGATAAAATTAAAATTTTTTTAAAAGTAAATAATCAAGTGAATTCAGAAAGTATTTAGTAAACTTGATGAGATTAAAAAAAATTTAAGCCCAAGAAGTGTTTTAGAAATCTCCGAGGATCTTTTCTGACACTTCTGATATATTCTAAAATCTTTTTTTTAATATTCTTAAGAATCATAGAATAATTATTTACATATAAATTTATAAACAAACTGATAATACTTATTTTATTGTATATGAAATCTTTATAAAATCTTTAATGCCTTGAAATACTTATCTCAACATTACAAAATTTAGCTTGTACAATTTTATTTTAATTGTAAAATAATTCTAATTCGAAATTGACTGTAATTAATTGTAAAATAAATTCAATAGAATTTATTTTATGAAGAAATATCTCATGATTATAAAAAGAGAAAAAAATTTTAAAGGTAAGTTTGTGTAGCATTTTAATAACTAGTTAACATATTTTTAGATTATTTTTCCTTGATTCTGGCCGAGGGTCAAACATGGTACAAAAATTGTCATGAAATTTTAAATAAAGACTGTACTCTCTATACATTAATTTTTTTAATTAAAAATAATAATACTTTTTATAAATATTGCCAAAATTTTTTGAATACGATACACATTGCTTTTTATTTTGAAAATTCTTGTAAATAGCTGGTGTTTTAAAAATTTTACGATATTTGTGTACCATTTTTGACCTTAGGGAATAGATTTCAGGAATAAAATTATAAAAATATATCCATTAGTTAGTAAAATACTATGAAGAATCGCCTTTCAAATTACAGTTGAAGTTGAAGAAAAAGATATTTCTCTTGTCGCCTTTCAGCATATGATTTTTCACTAAACGTAAAGTAGATTAAAATACACTTTAAAAATAAAAATAATAAAGTTCAGAAATTCATGCAGTTTTCTGTTAAATAAATCTCACACATTTTTTAATAAAATTCCTTTCCACACCACATTCACAAGAAAATTAATAACTTTTTGGCCTTTTCTCTCTAAATCCTAAAAATTGTGATTATAGCCTAAAATAACACGAAAAGGGATGTATCGAAAAAGAACCTATAGGAATTTATTTTTTTTATTTTACTGGATTTGAAAAAATAGTAGAAAAATTCGAGTCTTTTTAAAAGATGTTTAGGCCATTTAGAAGTTTGGCAGATATCAACGAATTTTTGATACAGTTTGAGAAATTTTGTCAAGTTTTTAAATATTCCTAATACATTTAAAACAAAATAAATCTCCAAAAAATGTTTTTGACGCACTAAATTTTATCTTAAAATTTTAAAAAAGAATTCAAGATGTTAAAAACTTGGCTTATATTGCCTTCAAAATTTTTAACAGAATTTTAAGAAAAATACTTTTATCTCCTTGAAACCTTTCGGAATTCCCTTAAAACTTCTAAAGTTTATTTTTTTGAAATTTTTGAAGATATAAATTTCTAAAACACTTACGTTTAAAATTCGATTTGAAACTCTTTTATTCTTCTAAATATTCCTTGAATTTACCGGAATATTTACGTATTTTGAAATCTTTAATCTCATCAAATTGAAACATTTTGCTTTAAAATCTTCTTCACTATTCTTTTAAATTTTAGGAAATCGCTTGTTGTGTTTCAAAATTTTTTCGAATTTTTTTTTTAAGTACATTTTTTGAAGTAAAAATTATTAAAAATTTTCAAACAATTATTAGAAAAATAATTCTTTTTTTCTAATATTTTCAAACCTTCTAATCTTCTAATCTTTAAGAATTATTCATTTTTTTCCTGATTCTTTTGCAAGTTTTAATTATTTTTAATAGTTTCAAAATTTCTGAATATCTCGTAAACTTACTCAAATTTGAAAGCAAATTTTACACACCAACATGAACATAACAAAAAATGATACAACAAAATTGCGCAGAAAGGCTTACTAAAAATTAAATTCCTTATTTTTTATAAAATTATATAATATGGCAAAATTACGAAATAATGTTAAGAAATTCTGATTTTTTCGAATTTTTCTCTCAGAATTCATTCCATTCCATTTTTGGTTGAAAAATAATATTTTTATTGGAAATCCTAGTATGTGTTTAAAATTGAACTATTCTGTTGTAAATTCGATTGTATCTGTTTTTTAAAATACATTTTTCAGTTGAAAATTTACTTCCTCTATCGAAAATTAAACAATTTTAAAAGTAAAATTGTTTTTAAATAACTATTTTGGTTGACAATTTAACTGTTTTGTTGAAAACTCGATTTTTTATTGTTGAAAAAACATTTTCTTATATTAAAAACGTAACTTTATCATTTTTGTTTGCATTTTTTTAGTAGAAAATTGACCTTTCTCAGTCAAAAATTCTTCTTTTTTGGTAGAAAATTATTCTCCTTGTTTAAAAATTCATCAATTTTGGTCAAGCATTCATTTCTTTGGATGAAAGTGCATTTTTTGGGAAACTTCTTTTATTTTGGTATAAAATAGTTTAAAGTTCATCTATTTTTTTAAATTAAATTATTTGTTTTCAAATTTAATATTTTGCTTGGAAATTTAAACCTTTTGTTGAAACTTTGATTCTTTGGGGTTGATAATTATTTTTCAACTGAAAATTTATCTATTTAATTTTTCGTTGAAACATTATAATTTTAGTTGAAAATCAATTTCTTTCGTTGAAAATTCAAATTTTTATCTTAAAACTTAACTAGTCCATTTTTGATCGAATACTTCTTGTCTTAGTTTAAAATTCGTTTCTATAGATGAAAATTGAACAATTTTGTTGACACTTTTTTTTTCTTGAAACATGTTCTTTTTACCTATAAATTTTTCTTCTTTGTTGGAGAATTATTCTTCTTTAAAAACTCATTTGTTTTTGATGAAAATTGATTTCTTTTCTTGAAAATTCGCATTTATTTGAGTTTAAAATTGAATTTTTTCAACTGCAAACTTCAGTATGAACTATAATGTTTAAGTTAAAAAATATATTTTTTAAAGACATTTCTTAGGTTGAAAATTTAACTATTTTGTCAAAAATTTGTTTGTTATTTGTTAAAAATAAATTGTTTACTAAAAATATAAATAAGGCATGCAGAACAAAATTTGAAACATTTCAGACCCAGAAGTCTTATCTCCTATATCTATTTACATAAAGTCAATTATTTTTGCCTCTTCGCAATAAGCCTGATGGTTCTAAGGTGACTCGGGATTTCAAAACCTGAATAAATTAAGGAGCAGCTAGATCGTCTTTCGTGAAGTCGGGAGAGCTCGGGTTCCTGCTCGTACATTTTCGGCTTTACACGGGGCTGCGCTTCGCAGCATTTGACGGAGCCGACTCATCGACACGCTACGTTTGAATGTGTCACTCCCAGATGGGTGAGTGGTGGGGGCCGAAAAATCCCACGTTCTGGAGACACTGCAGCGAGCCCCGCCGTTTTCGGGTCAACATCTCCTTTTTAAAGGATTCTCTTCCACGGATCCACTCATAGATAGTTTTTAGCGTGGGAGGGTATGTTGCGCCTGCGCACTACGTTACTTCTGGATACAGGGCCTAGTGAACGTCCTGGTATGTATGGTTGCGTGTTTCAAGGGGTCCTACACGTATACCTTACAAAGTTTCAACCTACATAATTGCATTTGTAAAATTAGTAATTGGAAGGAGAAAAATCATAATAAATAATTTTGTAGATTAAGGTAAATATTTTACCTGGGTTTTAGAATTGAAATTCAAGAAATGCAACAAATTCAAGAGGGCGCTTGATTAAAGTCTTGCGTGGTGGCTTGGAGCAGATTGGAGTGTAGAAAATAGTAGACTCGTCCTAAAAAAACAGCTGATGAGTAGGTACTACCACTTCTGAAAAGAGCCTGCCCTTAATTCACATTACAAGACTTTGTTTACTTTGATTATATCCAACCAAGAGCGGACTTATAGGCAGTCCAGTACTAAAATTGCGGAAGATGCATATATGGTACTTGTCATTGTGGGAAACTCTATCACCCGGGTGCCTAAAATATGCCGTCAGTAAAAGCACAGGTGAAAGAAAATTATGTAATAATGAGACGAGTAATAGATATCTTTTACCTTCACCTCATATGAGTGTCACAATCGAGGAAATCGAAACAATTTTAGAAGCACAGTATGAAAAATCCAGAAATGAGTCAGAGCTCTTCATTTTCAGTCAGGTTAGTGCAATTTAACAATAGATAAACAGCTTAACCAGCAACGTTTCATCCTACACTACAAAAGTTGATGACGCAGTGAAGAGAATCGAAACGCTAGAGCTTGAAGTCTAGGAACTCCAGGTTAAGGAATGTGGTCACAATACTTGTATATTCCCGGTTACTGAAAAATCTGTCAGGTCTTTATGTATTGCAGAAGTCCTTGGCACCTTTAATAGGAAGAAAAACGTAATTTCATTCGGCTCTCCGGAGGAAACTATTGAGGGTGAGCAAAGTAAATCTGAAATCCAGAAGCAAGAAGCAGTAAAAATTACCAACTCTCTCAAACTCATATATCATTTCAGTGATTCAAAATCCATCACATTTTTAAGATTTGGTAACTGAAAGTGAAGGAAAATCGATACTTTACAAGAGAACACTCTGAAATAATCTCTGGCCAGAGACTTGACTCCCCTAAAAAGATCTTGTCAGCTGAAAGTAAGGAAGGAATTAAAGGAACGACAGGAAAGAGGAAAGTTGGACTCAATTATCAGGAAGGTGAGAGAATATTTTATAATAGTAAAGCGGAGACAACAGGAGACACCTCATGCCAACAAGAGAAGCTTATGAGATTATAAAACAAATACAGATAAAAGATAAACTTTGATAAAATATAAGAAATCTACTAATGAGCATCACCTGGAAGCACTCAAGAACTTTAGAAAAGATATTGAGAACAAATTCGGGCATGCGCATAAGGACTGCCAGCAAAAAGTGGAATTTGATATACAGAAAAGTCAATCATCCATCTGATCTCGTGTCAGCGACACTAAAAAGGTTTGAAGAATTCCTGAAGTAACGTTTTATAACAACAAAGATTTTGACAAACCTCAGGATATTGTTCATGCATTTGCTGATTTGTTTCTAAAAGTATACAAGCCTTCTACGTTATATGCAGATAAACACAATTCTAATAAACTTAGGTTTGTTGCTAATGGGTTCCAGTTGGATGCAGAATTAGTTATGAGCAAGCTGAAAATGCTAAGAAATAAATTAACTTCCGGTATTAATAAAAAAACCTATTTTTTGTACGTAGGTGTCATGAGGAGTTAGCTAAACCTTTAAGTAGCATATTCAATTTCGCAGTAGCTACTGGAAAATTTTCCGACTGCTAGAAGTCCACTAAGATTTGTCCTGTTCTTAAATCAGGCAATAAATCCTGCACTACGAATTGTAGGCTAATCTCTGACCCGTGTGACTTCTCTAAGGGTCTTGAGATGAATATTGGTACTGTTTTGTGGCCCTATTTGTTTCCCGTGCTCTCTCTATAGCAACATGGGTTTGTTTCTCAAATATCTACGGCAAAGAACATTGTTACTTCTGTTAAAAAATTGAATATTATCTCACTTACACAGTCAAGTTGATGTAGTATTTACTGGCATATCGAAGCCGTTTGATTATGTGAGTCATGAAAACCTTCTTCAGAAGGAATATTATCTCACCCTACACAGTCAAGTTGATGTAGTATTTACTGACATATCGAAGCAGTTTGATTGTGTGAGTTATGAAGACCTTCTTCAGAAAACATGAATTTATTACTTATTTATTATCAAGTCAGAAGTCTTATTGTGGAAAGAGTCATGATAATTCGTGATCTAGGTGTGTATATCACTTGCACTCTTAAATTCAACACTCATGTAGATATTATGGTTCAGGAGGCCAGTCGAATGTTAGGTTTTCTAATTAGAGCATATTTTACATTTAACTGTACAGCAACTATGAGATCTTTTTATTATGCACTTGTTAGGTCTAAACTGGAGTATTGCTCTGCTGCATGGTGAGCTAGAACAGGTTAACTGTCTGACGCTATCAATAAATGCCAAAAGCGCTTTTTGAAGTTCTTACACTATGAAAAAGACGGGAATTTTTCTACAACCGTGATCAGATTATTGTCAATTGTATGTATGGTTAAACGAGTGTACCCTTGAGAGCAGATGACACATATCCATGGTCTTATTTTTATTAAAAATTTTATCAGGTGCACCTAAGAATTTCCGTCCCTTTAGCCTTAAAGCTTACCTACTTAAAACCGAGAAAAAAATCGTGGACAGATATATACACGATAATGTCTTATCAAGTGGGCCAGTTCAGAAGAAGCAACATGCCTAAATGGCTAGTCACTCGACTGGGACGTCCCGAAACAGAGCAGTAAACCTAATCGAAGGATAATTATAGCAGAAAGGCCTCGCGACTGGAAACTTTATGAACATTGATACAGTCTTCAAATAGACCCCTGAAGAGATGATCATGGCATCCGTAAACGCATACGGTTTGCCCATTCTAGTTGAGGAATAGACCTGCCCCATGGTGGCCAATAGGAAACTATGTAACAACGACTAAGAGTGATAACACTTGATGTGGAACCCTTTAATTAGGATGTCTGCAGGTTAGTGTTTTATTACCCCTGCTGCGGTTCTTGGTAGTAGATGAATAGCTTTATCTGCTCAAGAGTCAGGACCACGATGTCGTATGCTACGCAGACAATATACTGGTTATAGTTCGCGGTTAGCATCTAGATCACTTATGTGGATCTACACAGCAATTCTGTGACCTAGACTAACCTATGCGCCGGACTGATTCTGAGAGGCATCACTGTTGCCTCAAATTCGACACCCACGATAGTTCTAGGGGACCTAATAGTTTTGGAGCCCCTTCATCTTACCATCAAGACCGTGGCTGCAAAGGCGACTTGGAGATTAAATATGGTAAACGATAGAAGTATAACGTCAGCAATGCGGATTCCAATCGACATCGCACGGAGGCTGACACTGAGTATGCTCAGGGACAAAATGTCCTCTCGTCGCTATCTCTTCGACAAGAAGTATCGAGTTAATCTATCCACGGAAGAGAAATGGTTTAACGGTTAGGTACACTTGCCCAGTGCTGGAGTGAATTGGTTTGCAGATGGCTCCAGGAACAAGTAGAACGCTGCAGCTGATGTATATCATAGAAGCCATGGAATATGCTTTCCAATTGCAATAGGGTCTGCTCAGGCAGAAGATCTGCTATAATAGCCCTGGGTGGATCAACGACCAAGTCGCTTCTAGTCTGGGAGCACTTGAGGCACTGAAAAAGCCAGTGACAGACAACTAAATTGTTCTGCTTTGAATCCCTGGACACAGCGGCATCAAGGGCAATGACATATCGGACAGGCTAGCAAAACCAGCAGCAGAATAAAATTTGACTGGACCTGAGCCAGTTGTAGGTATTTCTAGTAGGTTAATCCCTAAATATATTAACATTTAGTTGTGCGAGGAACATCAGAATGAGTGGGGTTTGTTCTCTGGCTGCAGGCGGACTAAAACAATGTGGTCCTCCAAGCTAAACTTATGGCCGAGCAAAGGAATTATTCAAACTCGAGAGCAGCGAAGCCAATGTCCTAACAGAAATATTTATAGGACATGGAAACCTCTGGTACCACAGACATACGATAGGACTTGAAGAATGTCCTTCTGTTTTCTGTGCAGAAATCAAAATGAGACGTCTACTCGTACCCTTTGTCACTGCGCTGCGATTGTGGGGAAACAGGTAATACTCACAAGCAGTTTCTGCATCAGTGAGTGTCAAATATCAGCCAACAGCGTGACTGCGGTCCTCTCTATATGTACGGAGATATGTGGTCACGCTTAAGGATTATAAGTAGACGAAACTGGATCCAGGAAGCGTCAAGGGCTGTTACGGTCTCAACCTAGAACAATGATAATAATAAAAATGGAAAAAATGAGTATTTTGTTGAAAAATGTAACTATATCATTAAAAATCTATCTATCTTATTAAAAACGTAACTATTTGGTTAAAGTTTAACACTTTATTTGTGAAAATCCGCTCGTCTTCTTGGATAACAAATTATTGCTTTTGGAATAGAAATTCTTTTTTTTGGTAGCAAATCCATCTTTCTTCGATGAGAATGATTTCATTCACTCAAATTTTGATATTTTTAATTGAAAATTCAACTGCACTATAAAAAATGAATCTTCTTAATTACAGAATTAAATTTTCGGTTTAAATTTGATGTTTTTGGTTTGGAAATTTGAAATTATTATTAAAAATATTACATTTGTTTATGATTTGAATTTTTGATCAATAATGAATTATTTTGATAAAATCGATTAGATTCGATTAATTTTTATCTTTTTGGGGAACAAATACTTGTTTTTGGATTCAAAATGCACCATTTTTTGTAGGAAATCTATCTTTCTTGGATAAGAATGAACTTTTTTTGAAAATTTCAATTTTGGATTCCAAATTTAATCGCCTTTATAAAAACTAGTATTTTTTGCTTGAGAAATTAACTGATTTTGTTTGAACCTTAATAGTTATTTAGTTAATCTGTCAGGACGTCTAGTTTGTGTTTTAGACATAAAAAAAACACAAAAAAGTATTATTTTTAGAAAAAATACACGAGGTATGAAAAAAGTAATAGATAAAAGTTAGTGGCCAAAATAGTGTCGAAAAATCTCTCATTAATTATTTGTTGAATGACGCGTAGTTTTTATTTCAATTGTTAAAATAAACTTAAAATAAAAAAATAAATTTCTTTGGAATAACGACTGTGAACATAATAAAATGTTAATTAATACATTTTTTTCAGATTATATTCAAAAATAGGTTTTGAGCTACTTTTTGTGATATGATGCGCACTTTCTAAAATTGTAAATTATGTTTGCTAAATTTAAAGGAGCTTTCCCAAAAGAGAATTCACAATCATTAGGTTGGTTATTTTCATTATAAAAATTTAACTCTTTTGTTGAAGATATCACTAATTTTTTAAAAATTAACTATTTTTTTAGAAATTTGTCTTTTTGGATAGAGAAGTCATCGTCTTCAAATAAAGACCACAACTGTGTTCTTAAATATTAGTGAACTATGTCTCAGTGAAAGATAATTCTTTTCGGTTAAAAAGTTTTTTACTACAATTTTTGTTTGAGGAATTATCTTCTTTCGTTTAAAATTTAATTCTTTGGTTAAAAATTAACTTTGTTACTGAAAATTCATATTTTCTTTTTTAAAGCTGAATTGTTTTGTCGGAAATTCATCTATTTGGGATAATAATTTTGAAAATTTAAAACGAAATTCATTAGCAGAAGAATCTGTATCAGCTGAAAATTAAACTTTTTCGATGAAAATTCTTCCCTGTTGGTTATATTTATTTGATTTTAAATTCAAATTTTTAGACTTTAATTTAAAAATCCATATCTTTGATTGAAGGCTTATCATTTTATTTAAAAATTTATTTTCTTGGTTTAAAATTTACTTGTTTTGTTAAAAAAATCGTTCTTTTTATTGAAAATCAACTTTAGAAACTAAGAATCTAACAGTTTTATTTTTGTCAAAAGAGTATTTCTTCTTGTTGAATATTGAACTATTTGGTTAAAAATTGATCTTTTTTGATGGAAAACTTAGACTTAGTTTATAGTTAATCTCCTTTATTAAAAATTTATTTTAGGGTTAAATATTTATCATTTCAGTTGTAATTTAAGCTTTTTGGTTGAAAATTAAACTACTCAATTAAAAAATCTAATTACTTGGATGAAAATTTGTAGCGCTAAATAAACTATTCATATTAAAAGTTAAATTTTAGAGGACTTTAATTTAGGAAATCCCAAATCGTCAAAAGCCGGATTTTTATTAGAAGCGCTTGAATTCGCCAGAAAATGTTGGAAAATTTACAAAATTTGGTCAGAGGAGTAAAAAACTGCAGAAAAAACTTCTGCGCGCAAGCGATCATGGGCATACGAGTCTGATTATCTTAACAAGAATTATATTTCAGACGAACTGAACCTGTATAGCCATTATACCTGGCTTCAGTGATAAAAAATAGAATTGTTTTTAAAAAATCAATTAAAAAATAAACTGTAAAATTTCGAACTGGAACAAAGAAAAATTTGGATTTTATAAATGTAGATGAAATGTTCAGGAAACTTACTATGTAGAAACAATGCTGAAAATCTGTTTACTAATTCCTTTTGGAACTTTTTATAGTATTGCTTTCGAATCGCAATTTTTTTACCACTTATTTTTATTATGACTTTAATTTTTTATCCTTTAGGCACTACTTCTATTTCTTAAAATTGTTCCGTCGAATGGATGTGAAAACTCTCAGTTATGCTATTCATTCGATGTTTTGATCTTATCCCTTTGAACGTTCAAGTGACAAGCTGGTGGGTACTGTTTATAACATAAAACTGCAAATAGGTTCTGGTATATCTATTTCATCCTCTTGGCCAAAAATTTTGTCAGAATAACCTGTTTATTATAAAATTTAGGCATTAGTGATAAAATCGTAACATGTATGTTAAAAGGTCTCATTTACGAAAAGGTAGTCTTAATAAAAAAAAATTTGTAAGGTACGAAATTAATCAGTGTGTCCAAAAAGTCTGGAAACTGCCAAAACTGTTCAGATAAAATATTATTCAAATGGTTCAAGGTAAGGAACTTAGGAGTAACTTTTTTTTACTAACTTTCTACCAGAAGCCTAATGTTTACCAGAATTTGACCTTGAAATTGACCTTCCAGGTCATTTCAAGGTCAACTTTGTGCTTATAGGCGGGAACTCCTATTTTTGACATCGGCAATCTAAAGAGCGAGAAATCTTATTTATAAATATGTACTTAGGTCATAGTTCAGGTGTGACTTGGAAGGTCAACTGAAGGTCATTTAAACTTAAGAAAAGCCATGTTTGGGCTAAAGAGAAGGCTCCTTATTTCCTGAGGTCAAGGTCATTCTTGGATTATCTTTCAAAGAAAAATACAATAGTGACCTTAAATTTGTCCCACAACTTGAACTTCAATATCATTCCAAGGTCAAAGTTGTGTTTTAAAATACGAACCCTTATTTTGACAAAGGCAATCAAAATGGTGGGAAATTTAGCGTTTAAATTTGTACTCAGGTCATAGATTATAAGTGTTTAAATAATCTTTAGCAGACCTGAACAGTCACACCTGACCTACAACCTGAGTAAATATTTAAACCTAAAACTTCCCGCTGTTCAGTTTGCCGGTGTCAAAAATAGGGGTCCCCATTTAAGAATACAAAGTGACCTTGAAATGACGTTGAGATTCAAGTTCAAGGTCAAATTTAAGGTCATTATTAGATTTCTCGTTAAAGTTACTCCAAGAATGACTTTGACCCATTTGAATAATATTTTATCTGGACCATTATTCAGCTGTTTCAAGACTTTTTGGACATCATACATATCAAAACAGATGAGATCTGACAATGAAGACACTGCCAAAAAATATCAGCGATTTACATTTGAATACATTTTTATTTTTTACAGTTAAGATATACAAAAATCTGATGTTACATATTTTTTCTTATGCTTTAAGATATTTTGTAATAATTTTAGCACAGAAAAATTTTAAATGATGACATATACTGTTGCTTTTTTTTTATTGTTGCAAACTGAGTAAAATTTTTTTTTTAATAGACATATCAATTCGAAATTTCAGCAGAATTTTCGTGAATTTAATAGAATTCTCTTAAATTCAGTAGAATTCTCTTAAATTCAGTAGAATTCTCTTAAATTCAGCAGAATTCTGTTCAACTAAGTAGAATTCCGTCCAACTTAGTAGCATTTTCTTAAGTTCTGCAAAATTCTCTTTAATCCAGTAGAATTCTCTTGATTTCTGTAGATTTGGTCTCGGTTGAGTTAAGCAGAATTTTCTTAAAATGAGGACAATTCTTTTGAATGCAGCAAAAATCATGTAAAAACAACAAAATTCTTTCGAATGCGGTAGAATTCTGTGGGATTTGTTAGAGTTCTTTTTAAAAGAAACATATTCTATTAGAAAACTCTTGAATTGTTCAGAATTATTTGGAAGTGTTCAGAATTCTTGAGAATGCAGAATTCTTTAGAATAAATCAGAACTCTTCAGAATTCAGCAGAATTCTCTTAAGTTTTTCAGAATTCTCTTGACTTCATAAAACTCTCCCAGATTCTGCCAAATTCGTTGAAATTCAGTTTAAGTTTCTTGAAACTAGCAGACTTCCCTTGAGTGCAGTATAAATCTCCTGAAATTAGCAAAATTCTTTTGCATTCGGCAAAATTCTCTTGGATTCGTGGAATTCTGTTGAAATCTGTTTGATTCAATTAAATCGAATAAAATACTCATAAGTTTAGCAGAATTCTCTTCACTTTAGTAAATATCTCTTGAATTCTCCTAAATTCAGTAGAATTCTCTTGAATTCTCTTAATAAAATTAAAATTATCTTCAATTCAGTAGAATTCTCTTAAATTTAGTGAAATTCACTTAAATGCCCTTCAATTCAGTCGAATTATCTTTAATTCAATGGCAGCCTTTTGAATTCAGCAGAATTCTCTTGATTTTTGTAGATATCTCTTGCATCTTCTTGAATTCTCTCAAATTTAGCAGAATTCTCTTGAATTCTCTTAACTTCAATAGAATTCTCTTGAGTTCAGACAAATTCTCATCAATTCAGTAAAATTCTCATCAATTCAGTAAAATTCTCTCGAATTTAGCAAAATTCTATTAAATTTAGCAGAATTCTCTGGAACTTAATCAAATTCTCTGAAATTGAGTCAAATTCTCTTGGATGATCTGAAATTCAGTAGAGTTCTCTTCAATTCAGTAGCATTATTTTTAATTCAGCGGAATTCTCTTGATTTAAGTAGAATTCTTCTGAAATTTTCAAAATTCGCTTGAACTCAGTTGAATTTTCTTGAACTTAGCAAACTTCTCTTGAATGTAGTAGACATATCGTGAAATAGCAAAATTCTTTTGAATTCGGCCGAATTCACTTGGGTTCATAGAATTCTGTTGAACTCTGTCAAATCCTATTGAACCAAATAGAATACTCTTACGTTTAGCAGAATTCACTTGACTTTAGCATAATTCTCTTGAATCCAGTAGAATTTTCTGGAATTGTTCAGAATTCTTCAGAATTATTTAGCATACATCATAATTCTTCAGAATTCAGCATAATTTTCCTAAATTTGGCAAAATTCTCCTGAATTCTATTGATACCAGTCAAATTCTCCTGGATTCTGCAAAAATCGCTGGAATTCCGTTGAATTTTCTTGAAACTAGCAGACTTCTCTTGAGTGCAGTATAAAACTCTTGAAATTAGCAAAACTTTCTTGCATTTGGCAGAATCATCTTGAATTTGCATAATTCTATTTGACTTTGATAGGTAGCCCTTGAATGTAGTAGAATTCCCTTATATTTAGCAGAAATTTATTTCATTATGTAGGATTATCCAGAGTTCTGAAGAATTATTTTAAATTCTGCAAAATTGCTTTAATTCAGCAAGAATTTCTATAAATTATCGAAATTCTTTTCAGTTCGACAGAATTCTCTTTGGTGCCGTAGAATTTCATAGAAATCTATCAAATTCTGAAGATTTTTTTTATTTCAGTAGAATTCTCCTAAATTCTGCAAAATTTGCTTAAATGCAGCAGAATTTTCCCTAGATTAGTAAATTTCTCCTGATCCTGTAAATAATATTTTGAAATCCTCAAAATTATTTGGCCTTTGGCAGAATTCTCTTAGCTTCGGTAGAATTCTGTTGCAATCTATCGAATTCTATTAAATCAAATAGAATTCTCTTAATTTCTGTAAATTTTTTTTGAATTCAGCAGAATTCTCTTGAAATCAGTAGAATTCTAATTCTACAGCTTTTTGAATTTAGTCGTTGTCTTTAACACTCAGTAAAATATTTTTTATTTTTAAAATTTACTTCCTGCTTTTCAGAAATTTTTATATACCTACTTGCGTTAGCGCTTGAGATTAAAAAAGTCATAAAAAAATAAAAAACAAAAATAAAACATCTGCACACTAATTTTTGATAGAATTAAAGCTTCATATATCACTTATGATAAATATTGCACACATTTTTATAAAAATTAACATAAAAAATAGCATGAGCCAATTGATTTCACCCTCTACATTTTTACAGACACTTCAGATAAGATAAGGACAAATTTGCTAGATTATGTCTTTAAATTTTTAATTACTGAATGTTTTATATAATTTATATTAAATTGGAACTCTTTCCGTATTTAAAAATTCTTCCCATAAACATTTAACAGCGTTGTTCAAAATACATTTTTTTTAAATTAATTTTGTCTAAAAATGTATGCATTCTATGCTTGATAGAAAATTTATCTTGTTTTAGTTGAAAATTCACTAGTAGTATTTTTAAAGTAAAAAATTTAATTATTTTAGTAAATAATTACATATTTTTGGATTTTAAACTCAACTCTTTCGTCAAAAATTTTTGTTTTTGGTTAAGAATACATTCCTCTGTTTAACAATTAGCTTTTTTTCAAATTAATTTTCTAACTGAAAATGTGACTTTCATTTTGGTCTAAAATCAATCTTTTTTATGGAAATATAATCTTTTTGTATGAAAATTAATTTTATTGGGTAAAGTTGATCTATTTTGTTGAAGAATTCCTTTAAAATTGCAAATTTCGGTTGAAAATTCATCTATATTTTTTCGAAATTCTTATTTTTCTATAAAAAATTAATCTTTTGATTGAAAATTCACTTCTTTCATTAAAATTATTTTTTCCTTATCAAACATTAATTTTTTTTAATGAAAATTTGACTATTGAATTTGTTGTCAAAAATTGATCTTTTTTGTTTTCACATATCCATTAATTAAGTTAAAAATTAATTTTGAGCTAAGAAATTTAGCTATGTTGCTGAATTCAACTTTTATGCCAAAACTCATATTTTTTGTTTATATTTAGTATAATTCTCTTCAATTCTTTAAAATTGTTCTGAACACTTACAAAATTTAAGAAATTTAAATGAGATTAAAATCCAATTTAAAATCCTATTAAATATCCAATAATCAAGTTAATGTTTAGCTCACTAAATCCTCTTTCTTCGCTTTTTATTTTTTTTTGGTTTTTTATTTTTATTATTATCAAATCACAATAAAACATTTTTTTAAATAATCACCAATGGTTCGGCAATCATACCCCTCATCGAGGCAAAAAAATCAAGCAGGCTGGAGCAGCAACGAATCCACGATGCTCTGCCTCTGATACCCCAAAAACAAGTCAAAAGTCGTTGCTGTTCCTTCCTGCTAGAATTTTTATTGTGTTAAATATTTTTGCCTTGAAAAGAGTGCTGTATGATTGCCAAAACGTTGGTGATTATTTCTTACTTATATTTTTCATTGTGATTGGATAATAATATAAGCAAAAAAGACGAAAAAAATAAAAAGAGAAGGAAGGGGATTCGGTTTGTTGCTTTCTCATGTTTTTTCCCTCTTTTTTATTTTTGTCAAAAAAGAGAATTTTGTTTCTTTTATTTTTAAAAAAATTTTGTATTTTTTAAAATTTAAATAGGAACATTTTCATGCAAATTGTCTAAATTTGTTAATTGTATTCTTTGTTTTATTTTGAGGAATTCTAAACAGTAACTTGATTATTGGACATTAAATACGATTTTAAATTTTATTTCAATCCTAGCCTAGAGTGTGCGAATCGCTGAATTTGATTTTCTTTCATAACTTTTTTGGAACATATCAACAACAAAATTTTTTTTTACAAATTTTGTAATTACTACTTATTAAATAGCTTATATTAGTTCACGTGTTCCAAACGAGAAAATAAGGTTAAATAAACTTTAAGTACATTAGGTTTTTTAAAAAATGGCTAATTAGGATTACTCAAGGTTTTGAAACTTGTACGCAATAATACAAGAACATTTTGTAAAATATATTTTTTTATGTAACGAAAGTGATTTTTATTTGCCTGAATCTTAGTTGTTTACATTGTACATCAGAATAGCGATGTTTAAATTAAATCGTATTCTAATTTCAGCAATCTAAAAATAAAATTTTCGAATTGGTTCTATTTATTTCGCATTTTTAAACATAAAATCCGAAAAAACATGAAGAAAAATAGAAAAATATTATTTTTAGGATTCTTATTATTTTGCTACTTATGAGTAGATTTAGTGTAGCTTTATAATTTCTAAAACTTTTTAAAAATGGTTTTGGGGAATTGGGCAAAACCAATATTTCAAAAAATATAGCTAACCCCCTACTTTTCCGAAATTTGATTTTTTTGTAGATTCTCTTATTTTCTAAAGATTCTGGTAGATCTACCAAAATCTAGTTTCGGATAAATTGAAAAACCTGTAATCCAAAGCAGTTTGAAAATTGTAAAATCATACAATAATTTGTTTAAGAGTTTCAGGAGGAGTTTTAGGATGCTAATAGCAAAAAACTGAAAGTGATTTTTATTATCTAAATCTAAACATAAATGAAAAAGGCAAAGAAAAAATTTATTTCGAATTAGAACACACATAGTCCAGCCAAAGCTGTACCTTTTTATTCTAAATAATAATAAAAAAATAAATATATAAAGAAGTTGGATAATGAAAACTAAAAAATATATTATTGTAATATCATTGTGTGTTTTCATATTAGAATATAACCCAGTGGGAAAAAAATTGATCGACATCTTTACGACATCGTTACGACATCTTGACGACAACTTTACGACATCCTATGTCCATGTCGTTTCGGTATCTTTGCGATGTCGTAAAAACATCGTCATATCATATGACTTATTTACGATATCGTAAAGACACCTTAACGACACGGACATACGATGTCGTGAGGTTGTCGTAACGATGTCATAACGATGTCGTAAAAACGTCGCCAAACTTTGTGCCCTTTGGGAATTTTAAAATCATCACATCTAGAAAAATTAAAGCGACTGAAATATATTTTTTTCTTTTTCCTTTAAAAATGTACTTTTGAGTTTCGAAAGGTATACTACAGTCATGCAATAATAGTATATCTAATGTTCTTTATAATTTTTTTGTGAATTTAGTAGTGGCGCAAACCATCAGGGCTCTCAAAAAAAAGGTTCTATGATTTGCAAAATATAAACGATAACATAATCAGGTTTAGGGTAATTTGTTGCTCTGTTTTTATCTCCATTAGAATATAATACGTGTCTCAAAAAACTACCCCTAAGACATATATACCTGCCCTTCCAGTACGAAAATTTACTGAATATGTAAAAACAACATTAAACAAATCAAAGATGATTTAGAACTTTAAATTAATTACTTATATTTAAAAATTTATTCCTTTTAAAATTTGCCCCCCCCCCACAACCCCTAAAACTAAACTAATAATAAATTCCAAATTTTTTTCACCAGTAAATTAAGACCCATGATATTTTTGGCTAGCACAGTTCGAATTTATAAATTTATCCGCTACGCGAATAATAAATTTCCATTTCTTCTATTCTTCAAAAAAAAAGTAACGGATTTTTTCCTACTCGAAATCGAATTTATAGTATAAAATACCGTATATTTCTTGCTACTCTAATTCGAATTCATAGATAAGTGTTTTACACAAATAATAGATTTATGATTTTTTTGCTTTTCGAAAATCAAGTAGCGGATTTTTTGCTGCTTGAATAGAGAATTCTAAAGTATTCTGCTACACGAATAATAGAATTCCATTTGTTTATTTTTCGAAAAGAAAGTGACTGATTTTTGTTCCTAATCGAATTTAGAGTTCTAGATTATTCTGCTATACAAATAATAGATTCTCAATTTCTTTCTCCTTAAAATTTAATTACAGAATGTTTTTTGCTATTCTAATACAAATTTAGATATGAATCCGCTATAAAAATAATAGATTACTGATATTTTTGCTTTTTAAAAAAAGTACAGGATTTTTTAACTACTTGAATTTTGAGTTCTAGACTATTCTGCTAAACGAATAATAATTTCCATGTCTTTTTTCTCCTGCCTACACGAATAATAGATTCTCTTTTTTTTTGCTCTTCAAAAATAAACTACCGTGTTTTTTTCTCTTTCGAATTTAAATTCTGGATTATTCTGCCACACAAATAATAGATTACCGATTTTTTTCTAGGCAACATGAAAGTAGGTGATATTTTTGGCTACTAAAACTCGAATTTATAGATTATTCCCCTAGACGAAAAAAAAATTCCCGATTTTTGCGCTCTGAGAAAATAATTGAGCAATTTTTTTTTCTTCTGGTATTCCAATTCGAAGTTCTAGATTATTTTTCTACTCGAATAATAGTTTTCCTTTTTTTTCTTTAAATAAAGTACCAAATTTTTTTAATATTCGAATGAGGTTTTCTAGATCACTCTGCTACACGAATAGTAGATTCGCTATTTTTTTGCTCCTCGAAAATAAATTACCCAACGCTTTTGTGACTCAAAATTATTAATTTTTCGTCCTCGAAACGAAAGTGCTGGATTTTTTTTAACCCAGAATATGAAGTACTAGTTTATTCCGCTACGCGAATAATAGATTCCCAATTATTCTTTTTCTCGAAAAGAAAGCACTTGATTATTTTTTTACTTGAATCCAAATTTGTAGATTAATCCGCAACACGAAAAATAGATTCCCGATTTTCTAGCTTTTTGAAAATACAGTACCTAGTTTTTTTCTCATTAAATCCAAATCTATAGATTAATCCGGTTCAGGATTATTCTGATACACGAATATTAGAATCGCTATTTTTTCGCTCCTCGAAACTAAATTACCTAATTTTTTTTTAATTTGAAATTTTTAAAATTAAGGTACCGTATTTTTTGCTTCTCGAACTTGAAGTTCTCGACTATTTTTCTAGACGAATAATAGATTCCCGATTTAAATTCTCCTTGAAAAATAAAGTTCTTGATTTTTTGCTACTCGAATTTAAAGTTTAAAATTATTCTTCTCTTGGATTAATAGATTGCAAAGACTTTTTATGTAAAATAGGCAATAAGTATTCAAATTAAAAATAATGACAGAATTCACGTTTGCAAAATCCCAAATGATGTTTTCAATTTACAAATAATAATAGAAAACATTCAAAATCCACTCGTAGTTCTTTAAGCGAAACGGTTTAAAAAATTATCCACATAAAAGGACCAAGAAATTTTTAAATTAAAAATGGGCACATCATTCAAATTTCGAAAATTCTAAAAAATGTTTTCAAATCCATAATTATGTTAATCGACCCCAAAATCTAGTTCTACATCTTTTACTCAAATTAGTGGCGACAACTCTGCATGTGAAACAGCAAATCAATATTTAATTGGAACTAGTAAAATGTGAAAAGTATTAGGAACTGTTTCTAGTTTGATTCAAGTTCAGATTAATCTGCTGCTCATATAATGGATTACAGTCTTTTTTTGCACGAATAAAAAAAATTCGTTTGCTCTTTGGAAATAATTTATCGAATTTTTTGCAACTTGATTTCAAATTTATAGATTTTTTTGCTACTTGAATTCAAAGTTCTAGATTATTTTTCTACTTGAATTCAAAGTTCTAGATTATTTTGCTACTTGAATTCAAAGCTCTAGATTATTTTGCTCCTTGAATTCGAAGTTCTACATTATTCTGCTACTCGAATTGTGGTCTGTTAAATATTATTATGGATTTAAAAATATAATCTGGGGTTTTTTAAATCCGATTTCTGCAAATATGTTTAATTAAAAAATTACTGAGTCTTTCAAGTGGATAATTTTTGAACCCCTCTCATGAAAAGGACTAAGGGTCGATTTTAGGGATCGCCTAATATCATTATGGGGTTGGGAACATAATCTGGAATTTCCTGATTGTGAATTACGTAACCATGTAACCAATTTCAATTCAAAGAATAATTGGCTGTTCTATAGGGTAAATCTTCTGACCTTTTTCGATAAAAGTGATAAGTGGATTTTAAAAAAATATTATAATGGAGTTGGCAACATAAGCTAGAGTTTTCTGAAGGTGAATTTTTTATTTTCAATTATAAAATTTGTTTGCTGTTTTATATATAGTAACTTCGGACCTATTTTGTAAGAAGTACTATCGGTTGATTTAGGAGGAAGTGGTTAAAATTATTATAAGGTTGAGAAAATAATTTGTCGTTTTGTGAATGTGAATTTTCTGAATATTTTCAATTGAAAAATTTATAAGTTCTTCACGCAGTGGATATTCTTACCAGTTTAATTAAAATTACAAGGGGTTAATTTTAGGGGGGTGTTGTAGATTAATCTAGAATTTCAAATTCAAGAAGCAAAATAATCCAGATCTTCGAAATCCAGTAGCACACAATTACATTTGCAGAAACAAGAACTAATTAAGAGGTTTTTATACATTGTTCATAATTTCTACTGGTTTTTATAAATAATTGTGAAAATAATAAATATGTCCTGCCGCATCATACATTCTCATAACACAGAGATTCATTGTTTAAAATTGTAGTAGATTTTATAGAAAAACGTTATGGTGCTTCCCTTAAAAAACGGCCTTAGAGTAATTTGTTTATTAAATCTGTTTAAAAATTATGAATTTCTGTTTAACAGCAAAACATCACAGTAAGGAGCCATTGGTTATGCACGTTTAATTAATTATGCGAAAGGAACTAATTTCATCTTCTGAAACATGGCCTGATTAAGCATTTGCTTATCACATTTTTTAACAACAATTACTTATTGTACAGAATTAATAAAAAATAACTATAGATAGGTACGATCAAGATATTAGAATCTAGTTCTCTGAAAAGGCGAAATCTATGTGTTAAAAAATAGCAAAACGAATTTTGTTTATTTAATTTGTTTAAACAAATAGAAATTATTTGTGCATAACCATGTATTATATCAAGGGGTATTTTTAACATATCTGAAGTTGATTAAAACAATTCCTTTTACGTAAAAATAAAAATATTATGCGTGCATTAATTAATTTTGTTTAAACAAATAACACTAATTATTTAAAATCAAAGAATCAAACAAGAGAGCTTCAAGGAAGATATTAAGATATTTAGTGTCCTCTATGTTAAGAAATGAAACAAATCTATTTAAAAATAATCATTTTTATGATTTTGTATACAGCATTTGTTTAAATAATTTAAAGAAGTCCCTTTTTATTTATACCTTTTTAAATATCTGATACTGCTGGACACCATGCTTGACAAGTTTCCCCACAAATTCTGTGCACTTTCGCATGAGTTGGATAAACTCCTACAAAATAGCATCTTCGAATTTTTTTTCTCTAATTAATTTTTATTTTTGAATGAAAAAAATTTTTTTTAACTTTTTGAAAATATGCCTCGACAGCTCGGTTAAAAATTCCATAACGTTTGATTTGAAAAAGATCCAAATTCGGTCAAATGGTTTGTTTGAAAGTAGGCTTTCCCATGAAAAAATTGTAATAATCTAAATATTAATGAATATTTTCTTTATATCTTTAATTTGCAACTTGCTAGTTGAATATGGAAATAGAGCGATAATCATCTTATCAGTGTATGCTTGGAAATAATTAATTGCGTATAATATAAAAGATAAGTAAATTCGTAAAGTGCTAATCTTGGGTATGAATAGCACTGATTTTATTTACAATTTATCAGTCAGACGTGCGAAATTATTCGTCAGAAAAAATGAAGATTAGCACTGGAGCTTTAATTTTTTCAATAGCAGTTCTCCTATTTCATTTAATTGGTAAGTGAAATAATATTTATAACGTTTTGTATTAATAAGAATATAACATAGTAAAATTTATTTTGCAATATTTTTAAATCTCTTAAAATTCCTTTAGAAGTGTTTTAAACTATTGAAAATTCCTGAAAATTATGTTGAATATTTTTACAAATTTTATAACCCTTTAAAATCCCTTTAAATTTTTGTAATCTGTTAAAAACTCCAGGAATATTTTAAGACAGCCTGAAATTGTTTAAAAGAATTTTAAAACAAAATCAATAGTGATTCATCTATGCATTAATTAGGTGCTTCTTAGAAAAATTTCCTCACTTTTATCATTTTTTATAAAAATTTTCTTACTTTATTTGACGAGCAAAATTCCCTGCCTTTTTCTTTATTTCCAGGTTTCCCCTGACCAGCGGCCATCTTGAAAAAATTACTTGCCTCCATTTGAATTAATAATAAAGATATTTTTTAAATATATCTGAGAATGCATTAAAAGTCTATTTTTATTACAGAACCACGACCAAGTCTTCCTGATGAAGATAATAATAATAATAATGATAATAATAATGAGAAGAATCAACAAATAAATAATACAAATCGCCAACATCGAGGTTTGTCATATGACCAAATGGAAATTCTTGTTTCTACTGTAGCACCTATCCGACTCTTAGAATTTGATTCTGACTCCGGCAGGCCAATTAGGAGACACTTATTTTTGAGGCATCCAGCAGGCGGACTCCTTCATCTCGACTCTCAGTTGAGAACGCCATCGAATACACTGCCTCGAGAGCAGACACCTGTTCTACCACATTGGTTGCAAAATAGGCCACGAAGTCCACCTCGTAATCCCTAAATCTAATTGGAAGACAATATCAATCTAAAAAATGTCTGTAATTTTTTGCAATAAAAACTAAAAACTAATTTGATTTACTCTAACTTTATTGAATAACCTAATCCTGTTGAGACATGATAAAGGATCTGATTTGCAGGATCCCAGGCAGATACCTGGTGACAAATGACAGTTCTGATTAATTCACAGAAATTACCTGATCTCTGGTTTCTGTTTATCTGGCACTTCGCTAAAAGATGAATTAGGTTCTCTTCTACTCCCTGATTGCAGACTGAGCAGAGCTGCTAATTTACAAAACTAAAACCAAGATTAGATAAGATCTTCTCTCTTCTAGCGAGTGTAGAAGTTTCAGCAGTTGAGGTCCTAAGAAACGAGCCACCGAACAGTACGCTGCGTATAAATTTGACACTACGTTAGTTTCTTTGTCTGACATTAACCTACAAACACCCACAGGTTGAGTCCGTCAAACAATTGCATCTGTGTTTTATCGTATAGTGATTATGTCGACGCTTGTGTCTGAAAAAGAACATTTGCGGCACGTATTGCTTTTCTTATTTAATCAAAAGAAAAGGGCTGTGGAAAGTTATCGTTTGCTGGTAGAAACATATGGTGACATATGGTGAACACGCCCCATCGATTGGAACATGTGAGACATGGTTTTAACAATTTAAACGTAGTGATTTCAATGAGAGAGACAGTGCGCGCTCTGGTAGAACAAAAATGTGTGAAGACAAGTAATTACAGGCGTTACTGGATGATGACCCAACTCAAAACTCTACCAATTGCGAATTGTTTATTGTGGCACATTTATTGCTTCTGCCAATTGCTGTTTAGTTTTAGTTGGAATATCATCCAGCAACGCCTGCAATTTCTCGTATTTGCACTTTTGTGGCCTGCCAGAGCGCGCACTTTCACATTAAAATCGCCAGGTTTAAATTCTCAAAACCATGTCTCACATGTTTGAATCAATGAAGCATGTTCATCATATGTTTCTGCCAAGAAGCAATGATTTTTCACAGCCTTTTTTTGATTAAATAAGAAATTGCGTGCCGAAAAAATTCTTTTTCAGGCACAAGCGTCGACATGATCACTGAAGGGTACATCACAAACGCTATTGTTTAGCTGACACAAATTGTGTGTTTGTAGGTTATTGTCAGACGAACAAACTAATGTAGTGTCAAATTCATACGCAGCCTACTGTTTGGTGGCGCATCTCTCAGTGAAACTGGACAAGACTTATGCATACACCTGTTAAGTGACCCTATGGTCACCCGACAGAGACCCTGTCGGGAGTACTGGACCTGTCTTGAAAGAGATAGCTTAAATTACCTCCACTTCTTTATTATATCTTAACTGCTTGATCATTGGTTTATATATTAAAAAGTATTTAGGATAACGCTTTAGTACAAGATTTGTTTCGTGCCAAGATTTTGACTGAAAGGCTCTAAGGACTTGCAACATCGATCCCAGAGCAATCTTTGGGCAGCAGTTACTCGTTTGGTATAGGCCAGAGCGACTTGTCTGAACACCTAAATAACTTATCAAGGTAATTTTATTTCCCAAGGAACCCGGACTAGGTTCTATATAAAGTGAAATTTGGAATCAAAGGGGTTCTTCTTTAATGGAAGACATAGGCCTTCATCCTAAATGTATTCACTTCCTGATCATTGTTTTACAATAATCAGCGAGATCATTAATTTTCCTTCAGAGATCTACACGAAAATTAAAAATTGCCGCAGGCTCATCATAATATAAGAGAAAAAGAATCTTAATCGAATTATTAATTTAAATTGTCTGATTTCTCGGCTCAGAAGGAAATCTTTCAGGTCAATAATTCTTAAAATAAAAATGATAAAGCTTAGAAGCTCACCAAGAAAAACACAGGGGATTCACTTTGACTGAGAATTGAGGGCCCTGATGCAACCGAATGTACACCCTTGCCATATCGTAGAGACATTGCACTATAATAATAAACTTTTTGTTCATATTTAGACCAAATAATGTATTTCACAGCAAATGTTGATTGACTCAAGGGAAGGCCCTTTAAGAAAGTAAAGATTTCATGCCCATGATTTAGAAAGTTGTATCTTGATTATAAAACCCAAAGAAGAAATGAAATTCAGGAACACATTATGACCTATTCATCAACTCAACCAATTTATCCGGGAGGATCCGCGTAAATAACTTGGCTACACGATTCAAAGTTTCGATACCCCTATGTCAGCCAGTATCCTCTTTACAGAATTTTTATGCATCCTTTGAAAATTACTTTCTAGGTAATTTAGACATAACACCAGAGGAGCTTTATATAAAATTCCATTGATATATCATTCTGACTGGAGGCTTACCTTGACTTAAATTCATTATTGAATACCTTGGTAGTATTTGAAATAAATTTGGATCAAAAATAGTTGAAGAATTTTTCTGTAATTCACTTAAATATAAACTAAAATAAACAAGTTACATAGCTACAAATTAAAACCATATCACACTTAAGAATCTCTTAATTAAAATTTTGACGTGCTTTGTAGCTGATTACAAAAATACAGATATGCAAATATGTATCAACTACCTATCGCACCCTTTCTATGGCCTGTATTGATAAACGAAAGACAGTTTAATCGAACAGGATTGGCGTCTTTTAGGGCGGAACCGTGTGCTCTGTTCTCTTTTGAATCACACATCTGCCACTCTCTCTGGAACTAAAAAACTCTCCTGCGTACATCTCCGGCGATAAAATCATCGCAAAAATAAGGTTCAAAGATACTCCAGAGTGCTTCAAATACCGTCGTGAGTTAGAGGGGAGCGATTGGTTCTGGATTATCCTGCGAGTTGAATAATAGATTTCCAATTTGTTCAGCTGTTAGAAAATAAAGTGCTTCGTTTTTTTTCTAGTCGAATCTGAAGCTCTAGATTATTTTTCTATACGAAATGCAGATTCGCTAGTTTTTTGGTCTACGAAATTAAATTACCTGATCTGTTTGCTACTCGAAATTAGAGTACCAAAGCTTTTCGCTACTCGAATTCCAAGTTTAAGTTTACTCAGCTACTTGAATAATAGATTTCTGATTTCCTTGCTGTTTGAAAATAAGGTAGCGGATGTATTTACTACTTGAATTAGCAGTTCGGGATTATTTTGCTACACGAAACATAGATTCCAAAAAAAATTTTTTCTGGAAATTAAACTAGGCGATATTTTTGCTACTCCAATTTGGATTTATATATTAATCCGCTACATGAGTGATAAACTCAACTTCTAATTTAGATTTGCAGATTATTATGATCCTCGTATAACAGATTTTTTTCGGAAATCAAGTACAGGATTTTCTTGCTGCTTGATTTCACAGTTCTAGATAATCAAGATAGTTAAATAATAGATTCCCTATTTCTTTTCTTTGAAAAAAATGTACCGACTTCTTCGGTTACTCGAATTTAAAGTTCTATTACTAGACTATTCCCATACACGAATAATAAGTCCCAGATTTTTTGGTTATCGAAAATAAAGTACTGGACTTTTTTCGCATTGATTTTCAGGTTTGAAATCATTCTGATACTGGAATAATGAATTGCGAAAATTCTCTATTTTAAACATGCAAAAGGTTTTTACATTGAAAATGATCACTAAATTATCTTTGGGAATCCTCAAATTATGATCGCAGTCCCATAATAACATTAATATTCACCCAAAATCCCCTCCAGTACTTTTAGCGAAACAGGTCCAAATATTCTTTATATAAAACAGTTAAGAAATTTTCAATTAATAGTAAAATTGATATTCATATTTGAAACATTCTAGATCATGTTTTTAACACCATAATAGTATAAATTACTTCTAAAAAGCCATTTCTAGATCTTTTTAAAAAGCATTTGCAAAGGTTCTGCACGTACGAGAGTCAATAATTTCTTTAATTGGCCGTAGTCTGAAGTCCTCCTCCAGGGGCTGTCAGGCCGTGTAGTTCGTGGAGGGCCTCAAGCATGTGGCACATGGGGGTCAAACTAGAGTATGATTGATTTTAGTATGATATAAGATTAAAAGTGTGCTTACGGCTTATCGGGGATACTGTACGACCCAAAGTTTTCTAACTTGGTCAAGGAGATAGACGTTGACATCACTCTTTATTCTAGTAGTTTTAGAGATAATATCAAGAAGTGGAGAGTCTCAGATGAATCCACTCTCTCAGATTACTCACAGACAGAGTTCAAGTTGGAATCAATTATACCTGAATGTCCCAAAAGGCAATAAATTCAAGAAGAACGAACTGGGATCAGTTTTTTACAAAACTAGGAAAAGCACACTCAGAGAAGCCTAGTTCAATTAGAGACGTAGATAACCTGGAGATATCTGCTGAGATTTTCACAAAAGCCAACAAATCTACTAATGAAAGTTATTGTCTATGAACTATGGACCTCATTTACAACAATGAGGGATAAATATAAGTTTCCAATACATACAAAAAAGCATTAGAGCTGGAATAACTATTGCACAGAAATCGATAAAGGAGCAGAAGCGGCTAGAACGAATGAACTGCTTTATCCAAATCCGAATAATATTCTCGGCAATCTGAAATTGCCCACCGATGGATACTCAGAGTCTGGCGGGGACACATTGGCTCACCTAATCAAGGAACATTTTCCGGGTTTTACAAAGTTAGAAGAAGAGGGCAAGACACCTCCAAAACAACCAAAGCCACCTGTGGCCCAACTGGCCCCAAATCAGAGGCTAGTAAATGAAATTGATACCTTATTTAGAGTCAGGTGAACCCTTAATTCCTTCAGCCCTCACAAGTCTCCTGGCCCGGGTGGCAAATACCCAGTCTTCCTACAGAATCCTAAACAGATAAATATCAGGCCGAGCGTAAGACTTGCTAGGGCTAGTTTCATGCTGGATTATGTTGCGACAGCGTCGATGGTTACAAGGGTAGTCTTTATTTAGAAAGCAGACAGGAGCGGTTATACTTCACCCAAGGATTTCAATTCCATCTTTCTTACATCTTTTCTACTGAAAACAGTGAAAAGACTCGTAGATAGATATATCCGCGATCGTTCCTTATTAAGTAGGCCACTTCGCAAGGAGAAACACGCCTATAGGACTGATCACTTGATTGAGACGACCGTAAACGGAGCAGTCAACATAATTAAGGAACAACTGAGCCAGCAAAGTCTCGTGATTGGGAACTTTATGGACATCGAGAGAGCCTTTAACTACACCTTTCGAGAGGTGATTAGGGCGCCAGTAATCGCACGCAGTGTACCTATTTTGGCCATGGAATGTACCTGTGAAATTTAGGTCAACAGAAACCTAACTACGACTAAGGAAGATACCAATTTATGTAGAACGCCTGGCCTGGGACATTTACAGAGCGGCGTTTGCTCACTCTAGCTGCGGTGATTGATAGAGGATAAACTGCTTTATCTGCTCACGCAGTAGTGCAGTAAGCACTGGTAATAGTACATTCGTGGCGCAAGAAAGCTGCCATCGAGTAAACACCTGAATGTAGGAGAGCTATAAAGGAAAGCTAAAGTTTAAAACCGTCGTAGTCGACACCCACTATGGTTCTGTGGGCAATAATAGGATTTAAGTACCTTTATTTTACGATCAAGGTTGTGGCTGCGAAAGTAGCCTGGAAATTCGATGCGGTAAACGATAGCAGTATCTCGACAGCAGTTTAGATAGCAATCGACATAGCAAGGAAGCTGGCAGCATGCGCTCAGAAACAAAATGTACACTTGCCTCTACCTTTTCGACAAGAAGTCTGAAGTTTTCTACCCACAACAAAAGAATGGGCTATCGGTTGAGCACAACTGATCGGATGACCAGATGGCTTTAGGAACAAATAGAGCGCACGAGCCGTTGTATATCATAAGAGGATTGGAATGAGCTTCACGATCCTGATAATGTCCTACGTCACAATTCTGCGATTTGATATTATGACCATCATACAGTGCGCCTAAAAGGCAGAGAAGTATGGCAATAAATAAACATCCGTGTCTGTTTAGACAGCTGGGCTGTTATAATGACCTTGAATGGAACAACTAACATTTCATCACTAGTTTAGGAAGACTTTGAGCCATTGTATAAGCTAGCTATAGAAAACCGCTTTACTCATATTTGGTTCCCTGGACACATCGGCATCAAGGGAAATAAGATATCGGACACCCAAACCGAACTTAAATTCTAATCGAGCGAAGAATTTACTGAAGTTTGGTAACCTCAAGTGTCATAGGCATGAGATAGGGCTTGTTGACTGTGCTGAAGGGAAAATGAGACCGCTACACATATCATTTGTCACTGTCTTGCGATTGCGAGGAAACGTCTAACATTCACAGTCAGTTGCTGCTTCAATAAGTCAGAAATATCAATTAACAGCCTGGCTGTGGTCCTCTCCCTATACAAAGGGCTATTCGATCAAGATTAGGTTTATAAGCAGACGCAGCAGCAATATCCGAGCCAATTTTTTATTATGGTTGGCAATATCAACTTATGTTTTCTACGGGTGAATTGTGTGGCTATTCGCAATATTCGGACCAATTTGATAAAAATTACCAGGAGGATTTTAAAATAATCTAGAACTTTGAATGCAAGTCAAAAAAATCCAATACCTAATTTCCAAAGAAAAATAATGGTGAATTTACTACTCAGGTAGAAGTATAATCTACAACTTTGAATTCAAACAGAAACTAAATTCTGATACTATATTTTCGAGTTGCAGAAAAAAACTCTAATCCAGTATTTGTTTGGCGGAATAATCTAGAAGCTGAAGCACACGTAGCAACAGAATCGAGTAGTTCAATTTTGAATCGCAAAAAATCGTGAATCTTCTATCCAAGTATCAAAATAATCTAGAATTTTAATTGTAGTATCAATGTAATCCGACCCCTTATTTTCTAGGAGCAAAAATAATTAGATTCGCATAACCATAAAATTTATCCTTCATAATGCGAGCAACACAAAATACAGGACTTTGTTGTCGAAAAACAAAAAATTTAGTACTTAGATTTTAGGGAGCAAAAATGTTGGGAATGTGTGATTCGAGCACCAGAAAAATTTCGAATTTCGAATTAGCATTGCAAAAAATGTATTAATTTAATTTCCAGTAGAAAAAACGGAAAACCTATGATTTGATCGGATGAATAATATGGAATTCTCAGAGTTTAAATTCCGTTTTAAAATTAATATAATCATAAACGATAGTTTTATCGTTTGAATAAATATTTGCAGCCAAAATTTATCATTTTTTTTACCTGTCGCAATGTAGACACAGGTGCTGAAAATTATTGTCTGGGGCATTTAAACTTCTGTTGATTATACAGATATTTTTAAATTTCTGTTAATTATACAGATATTTTTAACTTTCTGTTAATGAGACAGATATTTTCTAATTAAAATGATTTCTTATATTGCGTTAATTAAACCTACGGGTTTAATAATAGAAGGCATAGATTTCCAAGAGCAATTAGTCAATTTAATTTTTTTAATTACCTTAATATTAGTTGAACTTGTTATAATACTTTCAAGAAATGCTTAGATACGAGATTTTGATATGTTTCACTTAGGGGTAGTTTTTATTTGCTTCTCGCAGCGGAAAAAGTCATCCCCTAAGAATTTTCTCTGATTATTATTATTTTTATACAATTAATATAAGATTGCGTAATCTCCGTGAATCGTTAATGTCAATATGCTAATTTTTCTAGTGCCGCCACTCTTTTTTCGGAAGGTTAAAGGAGCAAGAAAAACTTTAGCTTACATTCAGCAAAAAAAGCAAAAAAATAGCTTTGATTCCGTTTTTCATTTATCCTTGGTGGCGGGGCTAAGTTTTCGTAACGTACATTATTTTAGAGAAAGTATTTCCTACAACTGTACAGTTTTAAAATTGAAAAATAAGTAAATTATCTTCACCGATAGTTAGTTTTCAAAAGAGAGCGATAATCATCTTATCAGTATATCGTTCAGAATAATGAATTGTTTATAATATAAAAAGTAGTAAATTCGTAATGAGCAAATCGTTAGCATAAATAGCACGAATTTTAAACCAATTTATCCGTCACGCTTACAGAATTATTCGATAGATAAATGATGGGCACTGGAGATTTAATGTTTGTAATAGCAGTTCTCCTGGTTCATTTTACTGGTAAGTGAAGTAATATTTATAATTCTATATATCAATAAGAGTATAAAATATTTAAACTCTTAAAGTCTTTTCAAATCTCGCAAAATTCCTTAAAATTGTTTAAAACTTTAAAATTCCTTCCACTTAAGTTGAATACTCTAAAAACTTAAGGATCTTTTGAAATCCCTTTAGATTTTTGTAATCTGTTGAAAATGTCGAGAATACATCAAGGTAGCCTGATATATTTTAAAAGAATTTAAAAAAGGCAATTGAGTTTCATCAATGTATTAATAAAGCTCTTATGACAGAAATTCCTTGACTTTTGCAATTTTTTTATACAAAATTTTTGACTTTCGTTAACGAGGAAAATTCCTGGCATTTACAATTTTTTCTAGATTTCTCCTGGCCCGCTATTTTCAAATATATCTATAGCACTAATAGTCTTCTTTTATGACTGAACCACTACCAAGTCGTCCTGCTGGGTATAATAATAATCATAATAATAAGAAGAATCAACAAGTAAATCATTCAAATCGTCAACCTCGACATTTGTCATATGATTAAATAAAAATTCTTATTTCTCCTCTGAAACCGATCAAATTTTTGGAATCCGATCTTGAATCCAGCAGGCTAATAAGGAGACGCTTAGTTTTTAAGGGGTTCAACAGGCGGACTCCTTCATTTCGACTCTCAGTTGAGAACGCCGCCTAAGAAACCGATAAGAGACCAGCCACTTGTGCAACCAGATTGGAGCCGAAATAGGCTATAAAGCCCTTCTCGTAATCCCTTAATCTAACGAGAAAGCAATATAAATCTGAAAATTGTGTTTAATTCTTCGGAATAAAAGATACAAATTAATTTGATTTACTTTAACTTGATTGAATAACCTAACTCTGTTGGCACATTAAAAAGGACCTGATTTGCAGAATTCCAGTCAGTTACCTGGTGACAAATCACTGTTCTGATTAATTGATTGAATTCGCAAATTCGTTCTAGAACAAACTAGAGGCTAAGAAATATAACGATGACAAAAAGCAACCTTATATTAGGTTTCTGTTCATCAGGCACTTTGCTGAAAGATAAAATAGGTGCTCTTCGACTCCCTGAGTGCAGACTCAGCAGAGCTGCTACTTTACAAAAGTAAAACCATGATTTCCTATAGAGAATGTACTCCTAGAGGATCCAATGAGATGTTTTTACGCGAGGGATCTGAGAATTTAAAAGTGAATTGAAAAAGAAAAGAAGATCTTCTCTCTTTTTAGCAGTATTGGAGTTTGAGCAGTTTAGTTCCATCTGTATGATGTTGTGTGCAGCTGAAATTTTACGACACTCAAGTGTAGGTGAATATCCTAGATTCTGTGTGGGGAGTCCCGAGCCTCTCTTGTAGATGATAGTGTGAATGTAGAAAACCTTCAGAAAGCAAATATTTTGCGCCCAGGTTTCAAGAACAGAATCTTCATTATAGAACCTCCTATTGTAGGTTATGCATGTGAGGATATCTTTTAAAAGGAGGAAACCTTCCTTATTTGCATGCAAACTCCAAAAACTACTTTCTAGGTAATGTAAATATGACTCAAGAAGAGCTTTATGAAAATTCCACTGATACATCATTCTGACTTGAAGGATTACCTTGACTTTCATTCACAATTGAATATCTGGGTGGCATTAGATATAAATTTGGATGAAAACTATTTCAATAATTATCATGTAAATCAATAAAATATAAATGTTAAAATGATCGAGTTACACATCTACAAATTAAAACTATGCTTCGTTGTATAACTAAACGATGTTCTAATTCTCCAGGTGATCAATTTCTCATATTTAAAAATCTCTTAATTGAATGACTAATGCAAAAAATACTGTTAGAAACCCAGTTGCGATATTCTGTCGGATGCCAGAGCTTGACCATCGGCTCAAAGTCGGCCCTGCCATGGTCGTACCGACGTTGGAGACGGACATCGGCGGTGAGCAAAAAGCCGATCGTCGGACCAATTTTGCGCAAACTATGGTACGACAATCAGATAAATTGTGGTAGATTGGTCGGTCCGACCGCAATAATGCGGTTAGTCCGCCTCTGAATACAGCAGCTGGATTGTCATAAGTCACCTTGAGCCAACAGTTTTCATCCGATTCCATATTTTTTTCGAATTAAACCTAATTAAATTCTGAAGAGGTCTGTCTGGAGCGATTTTATTAAAAAAGCTCTGTTGATTTGTTATTTAAGTTGAAAAATGACAAAAAACCTTAATTTTTCATATTTACACTGCCTGTTCTGTAGCATTAATTGATTTTACCTCAAAAAGGTAAAAAAAAACTAATAGATTTACAATCGATTAACACATTCTAATAACTTAAATAAATTTAGTGCAATCTGTTTATTTGTTATGAGAAAATTTATGTGAACAGATTTTTAAGCTTTTTTTTAGAAATGATCAGCATTAAATTTTTAAGATAACTTAATGAGTACCTTGATCAATTTTTGTTGCAATATATTTATTCAACGCAAAATTTTTTCTAAACAAAAATTTAAACACTCAATATGTCTCTTATTAACGTGAGAAGACTTAGAAAACATAAATAATTCATTTTTAATATTTTTATTGTTCTAAAGTTTGAATGGTTTCCGAATTTAGGCCTTTTCAGGAAAAGCCGATTATTTAATACGAATTCATAGACATATATTGCATATAAGGAACCAGTCTATTATTTGTAATAAATAGATTATTAATAACAAAAATGGTTTATTGTTCATTTATTTGGATAAAAAATGACTCAATATACGTGTAAAATACTTTCTGTTATTAAAGATAAGCTCTCCAATTCTATAGATAAAAAACCACAATATTAATTGTAAAAACCAACTCTCTGGTAAGAAAGAGCTAGTAGTAAGTTTTTTGTTTTTTGAATAGAAGTTTTTGACCTAATACTGGATGTATTTTAAAAGTAAATCTTCTATCTTATGGATTGAGGTTCAGAGTACATTTCCAAATAAGTTTTTTTCATGACTTCGGAATAATAGTTATAAAACGTACAGAGTACGCGATGAAAATCAAATTCGAAGGAAAATTCATTGCCTTCAAAATTGCAAAAAACTCATCCCATATTTCGAATTTAAAAAGATAATACGGTCAATATGATACACATCGTGCTAATTTTTCTATTTGATTTTTAGAAAATAAGTTGAGTTGAATAAATAAGTATATTGAAAAAAAATTGATAAATATTATTAATTATTTTTTTTACAAATTTAATGCTGATCATTTCTAAAAAAAACTTTCTAACCCGGTCACAATTGCGACCTGTAGACTACTTTGAATTGTACATTTTCGAGCCAGCCTATTGTGAAGCGGGAAAAGTAAGCTCCATAGGTTTTCTTTTTACTCCGGACTTCGCCTGAGCTTGTTGGGCACTTCGCGGTTTTACTAGGCAGAGTCCGAAGTCAAAGTGCTATTTCGGATTTTGTCTGACACCGCTCAGTCAATTCGCGGAAGGACTAGGCAAACTGCGGTG
>NC_046666.1:14889064-14891730 GCF_010883055.1 Belonocnema kinseyi | reverse complement strand
ATTTATTAACTTTGTATATGAAATTTGTTTATAACAATGAATAAATCCTACTTTAGTGTTTGATTTCAACGAAACATTAATTTCACTCGATTTCGCGGGAAAAAACGTGATGAAATGAACTTGCAGGTTTCATGTACAGCAATAATCGATTTTGTTTATAAATTTGCTTATAAAAATTGAACAGATTGCACGAACTTTATCTAAGTTATTAGGATTTGTTAATCGATTGTAAATCAATCAGTTTTCAAACTTTCTTTAGTTGAAATCAATAAATGCTACAAAACAGGCAGCTCAAATATGAAAAATTATGGTTTTTTGGCAGTTTTCAACTTGAATAACAAACAAACAAGTCCTTTTAGAAAAATCGCCCTCAAAAGGCCTCTACAGAATTCAATTAGCTTTAATTTTAAAAAGTTGCAATACGATGAAAATTGTAGGATCTGTCGCATGTTGAACTCCAATTTTCTAATTCGCCGCACTGTGCGACTGTGGTTAAGAGTTGGCCTGTCAACAAAAATAAATATACTTCAATAATTTGTGACACAATATCATGACTTAAAATGTCAAAATAAAACATTCAGAATTATTACTTGAATAGTGCTTCATATTTAAAATACATCTATTTTTATATATAATAAAGTAAACTTAAAATCCTGTAAAATTTAAAAATTCTAAAAAAACATCGAACACTAAATATTCTCAAAGTATAGCTTGCCAATTTGTCAATCCTCTTTCCAGATTAATCTATAAAGAAAATAGAACAATTTGCTTTAAAAAAATCATGCGAGAACTAGGCATTCAAAATTTAAAAACTTTAAATTTTCTACCTAATAATATTTTCAAGTGGAGAACCTATATACACTTTAAAATTAGAATCATAGCCATATTTTTTATATTAAAAATCAGGTTTTCAATTTGTTATAAATAAATAAATATGAACTTCACCTTTTCAAAGCCGGTAAGCTCTCTGCAGCCCCGCCTGCTCTCTTTTCTACCTTCAGAGGCCGGTACGCTCTTGCAGCCCCGTCTCGCACGCTTTGCTATCTTTTTTTCTTCTGGGTCGGTAAGCTCTCTGCAGCGCCGAGTACCCTGCCTATACTATACTTCCAAGGTCGGTAGGCTCTCCTCGCAGTTCCGTTCGCCTTTATCTGATCTTCTTCCGAGGACCGGTAAGCCCTCTTGGCGGCCCCGACAGTCCTTGCTATACTTTCCTCTCTCATTCCGATCCTCCCTAGACTAATGACTGAAAAAACTAAGACTTTCCGCTCCCGACCTAACAAGCGTATCCTAGTCCGATTCATTCGACCTCTTCCATCCTCTTCTTCCTTCGCGGTTTCGGGCCGTCTGGATTCATCCAGGCGTAACAAGAACCCGCAAGTGCTGTCGAGTAGAAGAAAGCGACGATGTGGTCATCATCATTGATGAAGACGAGCTCCTCCGCTCGCCCTTGACTCCTTTCTCAAAACGCTCTTGTGCTGAGGGCTATAAGACGCGAGCTAGACTTCTACTATCGGCGAGAAAACTATAGGCATCTGCCTTTGAAGCTTAACAACTCAGTAAAAAAAAATGCTGACGCAACAAAAAAACAGTCATTTAAAAGCTCAAAGTGTTCTTCGTAAATGAGTTGGAAGACGTTTATGCAAAAAAAATGTTGTGCTCAGCTGACTGAAAAATGTAAAAAAAAGTAAGGATTTTTGGGTACATTTAAGAACAGTCAAGTTTAGAGATTTATTTCTTATACAAGGGGCGATGGAAAAAATTTGAAATATCCATGAGTACGAGGAAAACTGTTGTGAACCAGTTACAGCTGAGAAATTAAAAAAAAAATAGTAAAAGTTGTTGCTTAAAAGTACAAAAATGTGCAACTATATAATCTTCAGTTCTAATACAGATATTAACCCGATTCAAACTGCAAACTGTCATTGATAGGCTCTGTATTTATTTTTAATCACCCGGAAGAATGTGTTAGTCTTCTTTTTTGTAAAAATCGCGATATTTTCAGCCATTTTTTGGAAAACAAGTGGCAGAAAGCAGGGAAGGCCCTTTTTTGTTTTAGTGCCGACCGCTGGTGCCATTCTTCGGCCCCTAGTTCTGAATGCTTGGATGTCTCCTGACCACGGGTCAAAGAGTTGTTTAAGCAACAATTTTGATTATTTTTAAAATTTCTCAACTGCAACTGGTTCACAACAGTTTTCCTCATACTCATGAATTTTTTCAAATTTTTTCATCGCCCCTTGTATAAGAAGTAATGCTCTAAGCTTGACTGTTCCTAAATGTACGAGGGTAGTTCAATAAGTCCTTAGAATAAAGTATAAAAACAATTTTTGTTGGGTAAATTTTTTTTTATTTTTCAACATAGTCTCCTTGGAGCTCTATACACTTGGTCAATCGCTTTTCAAGTTTTTTTAATCCTTCAGAAAAGTGCGTTTTCGGAAGTTCCTCAAAATAAGCACTTACAGAGGCAATGACGTCTTCGTTGTCTGGAAATCTCTGTCCACCAGCCATTTTTTCAAGTTTGGAAATAAGAAAAAGTCACTGGGGGCTAAATCTGGTGAATACGCTGAGTGTTCGACCAATTCGAATTTTAGTTCTTCACTTTTAGCCATTGAAACGAAGCATGTGTGAACTCGGGCGTTGTCGTGATGAAAGAGAATTTTTTTTCTCGC
>NC_046666.1:14867790-14888964 GCF_010883055.1 Belonocnema kinseyi | reverse complement strand
GTAAACTCAGAAGATGTGGACTGTGACTGCACCATATATCTAGTCGGGAGTGGTGCTGACTGAAAACAGATGATTTGGAGCGATTCGCGCGCCATCTATTGGGCATTCTAAGGACTTATTGAACTACCCTCGTAGCTAAAAGTGAGAGAAAAACCGGAAATATGAAATAACCCACCAGCGCGCTTTTTAGACGTCTTTTATTGACAACCGGAAGGCAGTTGAGTCAACCTCTCGTAGAATTATCATACTTGAAATTATATTACCTCATCTTTTAGATATTCGGAATTAAAGTACCAAATTTGTTTGCTACTCGATTTTAGTATTTATGAGTATCCTCTTACCTGAATAATACATTTCCATTTTCTTTCTCTTGGGGAAAAATTACCGGATTTTCTTGCTTTTCGAATTTAAAGTTCTAAATTATTCTGCTACACGATTAGCAGATTCGCTTTTTTTCGGCCCACGAAACAAATTACCTGATCTTTTTGCCACTTGAATTCGTAGCTAAAGATTATTCTGCTACTACAATGATAGATTCCTGATTTGTTTTCAGTTTAGAAATAAGGTAGCAGATTTTTTTGATGATCGAATTTCAAGTTATCAATTATTCTGTAAAGTAACATAATATATTGCAAAAATTCTTCATGTAAAACAGTCCATTATTTTTAAAATTGAAAATAGTCTAAAATTCACATTGAAGATACGTCAAATGATGTTCTCAGACCCATAATAATTTTAAAAAATACCTAATATCCACTGCAGTATTTTTTAGCGGAAAATTCATAAAGATTCTTCATATAAAACAGCTTAGAAATTTTGAATTAAAAAGAATATCAAAATTCTCATTTAGAAAATAAAAGATTATGTTTTTTACACCATAATAATATTAGGCAGGCGCAAAAAGCCATCCCTACTTCATTTGAAAATGCAGTTGCAAAGATTCTTCATGTATAACAGTCAATACATTTTTTTAATTGAACATATTCTCAAGTCCTTGCCCAGGGGTGGCTTGAGCATGTGGGTCATGGGGCAAAGTGAACGGACTCTTCTTGTATGTAGGATTGCAGCATGATAGAAGGGTGTAAAAGTCTATCTAATACGGGCACAGCGACCAAGAAATAGCCCTTCGTTAATATGGTTGCCTGCGAACAGATACTTATTGAGTGTCTTACTAAATGTGATTATCCCAGTAGGCCATGGGTATAGAGTGATCATAAACAGGCCACTCTGGCACATATTAGTTACGAAGGTGTCCTAATGGCCTCTCGAGGCCACTGCACGACCCTGCATGCGGATCCCTGCATGAATAGCTCTGCAGGGGTGGACCTTTTATTTCCCTAACTACTCATGGGAATAAAATGGATCACAAAAAAAGAAAACCAAAGTGAGAAGGAGAAATAAAGGTAGAGGAGGCTATAGAATCGGGAGCGGCCAATTTGTGTCCTAAAAATAAGAAAAGCATCAGCGGTACCCTGAAAAAGAGACTAAAGACGCAAGCGCAACAGGCGACCAGCGCAGCTGCGTAAATTGGAAAATCGGCAACTACAACGACAATTACCAGCACTGAGGTGCGAAAGAGAGAAAGGGGTTCAGAAGGCGCCTCATCTAAGATTGGGGCTCAGTCTGTGAAGTGGCACAAGGTAGCCCAGCAACTAACGAACAGGTAGAACTTTTGGACTTACTTAACATGCACTCTGAGGCCTGACCCACTGACTGGTGGTGGTGGATAGAAAATACCCGGACTCGCTGCTTACTATGAAGAAGTTTGAGCTTTTCTGGTCTTTGTATTTGTTGCAGCCCCACCAGAGTCTTAAACTTCTCCTAGTTTTGCAAACTCCTAAAACGCAGGCGAGGCCTCTTGAGGTCTTAACAGCAGGCTCTTTCAAGACATTGGACTGGTCAACCGAAAGTTTGCTGGCAAGGGACTGTTGGAGCCTGTCGGAACACAAGAAGAATACTGGTAAGGGGTCTGCATCTTCTTTTGGGGTGCAATGCTAGCTCCCACTATACATTGTGGGGCAACACCGACATGCACTCAAGAGGTAATGATCTACTGGAATAACTAACCATTGCTGATTTATACATACTTAATACAGAGAACACCCCGACGTTGTGTAACTCAGTCAGGGAGGAAGTCATTGACATGACTCACTGCACCGGTAGATTTAGAGATAACCTAAAGAAGTGAAGAGTCTATGATGAGCCCTGTCTCTCAGATCACTTACAGATAGAGTTAGAGTTGGAAGTCATTGTACTCGTAGATCTTAAAATGGCCAGAATTCGAAAAAGAACATACTGGGATCAGTTTTCTGTGGAACCAAAAAATGCACTCTTAGACATGTCCACGTTATTCTGGGAAAATTGGTCAACTAAGAAAATGGAGGAACTATAGACTTTATTTACGAAGACAAGGGATAAATATAGGGGTTAATACGTAAGGCAAAGTAAAAATGCTGGACCAACTTTTAAAAAGTCATCGAGAAAGCAGCTGGGTGGCTAGAGTGGATAGTCGATCAGCTGCTTTCTCGAAATACGAATGCTATTTTTGGCACTTTCAAGTTTTTCCCTAGGGTATACTTAAAGTTGGATAGTGATACATTTTCTTGCAGCATCCAAGTGCATTTTCCATGCTTTACAAGGTTCAGAGATAAGGTGGCTACAGCTCCGAGGAAACCAAGAAGGTTGCGGCCAAACCGGGCCCGAGATGGCTGCTATACAGCGAGATTGTTACTCTAACCAGGTTCAGGTGGGCCATTAAGTCCTTCAGTCCTTACAATTCTCCTGATCCAAAAGCAATATATCCAGGAGAGATCACCATAGGGTTAAAAGTGATACTTGCTAGGCCTATTCTGACAATGGGTTATGTTCTGACAACATGGAGAGGTGTGAGAGTAGTTTTTATTCCGAACTCAGGCAGGATTAGTTATACTTCATCTAAGAATTTTCATCCCGTTAGCGTCACAAATTTTTAGTCGAAACTATGCGGAGGGTATACTGGTAATCGTGTGCGGATAGCATTGAACATTGAATCTGGGAGTGCCAGAACTGGAAATCAAAGAACGAGGTAAATATCTAAGACTAATTATGGATAAGAAGTTTTCATGGAATAAGAAGCTGTAAAAGAAGTGCAAGAAGCTAGTAGCGACTTAATGCCTCTGTAAGAGATTCATGGGGAAAAGGTGGGGCTTAAAACACGAGACACTTACATTAGCGTTCAAAAAGATTTTGTAGATTGGCTTATTTTGGCAATCCTAAGATCTGTGTGTCCAAAAAGATTACGCGGCGAAGTAATCTAGACGATTTTTGCATAACAATAAAATTTGAAAAATAAATGTATTCGTTGTCTACGTTGAAGTGAACTGAAAAGGACCTAGGGAATGAGTCTTAACGGCATCACTGTTGTTTCAAGTCGACACCCACGATGGGTCTAGGGCTATTAAAAGGTTTGAGGCACCTTCACTTCACCATCAACTGGTTTACAGATAACTTCAGAAACAAAGAGAGCGCAGGAGCAGGTATATATTGTAGAAAGATTGGAATGGGTTTCACAATCCCGCTGGGGTACAAGGTCACAGTGTTACAATTTGAAATTATGACAATAAAAAAACATCAGTACTTGTTTAAAAAGCGGGGCTACTATAATGACCCTAAATAGAACAATGAACACGTGATTACTAGTTTCGAGTTGTTTTGAGGCTTCAAATAAGCTAGCGATAAAATACCAATTACCCTTATTTGGGTCCCTGGACACAGCGGCAATAAGGGCAATGATATATCGGACAGATGAGTAGCCTTTGGGCTCTGGTTTTTGACAAGCTAAAATACTATTAGGCTTAAAGCTCAACTCTATCCAAGCGAAGGAAATACTCAAGCTCGAGAGGAACGACGTTTAAATTCTAAAAAAATTTTATAGGGCAAGGTAACCTCAGGTATCATTTACGTAAGATACGGCTTGAAGGAAGTCCCCTTTGTCGTCTGTACGGAAAGGATAATAAGACGGCTACTCATCTGATTTGTCACTGTCTCGCGATTGCGGGACAACTTCTACCACTCACAAAAAGTGTCCTTAGTATAATTATCATTAAAAATTATTCGCTAGGTATATTCTTATTGCGACGAGAATGTTATTCTTACAGAAGAACAAAGAGGATGTTGTAAAAACTCGTGAGGCTGTAACGATTTATTTACTATAGACGCTTCTTCCATGACTCAAGCTCGTAAGCATCAAAGGAACTTACAGATAGCATACATTGCTTAAAGTCTTAAAACTTCACAAATTTTCCCACGCATTATTGACTTTCTAAGTCACGCGATGAGACTCTGTGGTACAAGAATCAAGTATTTTGATCAGGGACAACCAAGGATAACTACATAGATCAATACGCTTTATGAAGGGTATATTTCAAGTGGACTCCTTCAGCGCACTATGGCTCTGTTTGGCGTTAAATCAATTGAGCAAATCACTAAAGAAGATTTCTCATAGGTTCAGAATTTATGATGATGAGGATGGTCATCAAGTGACCCAACTTCTTTACATGAATGACCTAAAGCCATACGCTAGCTCAGCCCAGAAACTGCAGCAAGTAATCGATCACAAAGCAGTTTTCTTGAATTTACGGGTACTCAGCATACAGGTCAGACAATTCAGCGGTGCCATTAACCAAAAACAAAATGCCATATAATTAATATTGTTTGCTATTTTTTATGAAAAAATTTTTTTTGCACTATTCGTTTTGGAGAAAACAGGGTGGCGCTAACTTGCCGGAAACTCCGCAGTGCCCTTTGCAAAAATCAATAAATTAAACAAAATGACTATGCTAGATTTTGTAGCTATCGTATTGCTTTGAAATGAGCTATGAATCGCTTTTTTTAAGTCGACCATTATTTACAAAAACTACCCCCTATAATGAAAAAAAGTATTTTAAAGCGTTTTTAAAAAATAACTAGGCTAGATTTTTCTTATATTTTTTTTCTTTCAAATGTGATATGAAACACTTTTGTAAAATCAGCCCTTATTTTAAAAAGCGACCCCCCTGTGCTGCAAAAAATGAAATTAAAAAAATTAAATTATCAAGAAAGAAAGAAAATTATAAAACATGAACACAGTATTTTTGAAGCATAACTGAGGAGAAAAATTATTATACCCTATAATGAAAACACGCATTGAAAAAATTCTAAATCTACATAGCTAGAACTTACTTACAAAATAGTAACATGCTATTTTTAAGCTTAATTATTTCTCACCCCTATTCGTCACAAAAATAACCGCCGCAATTTATATCATTTTTCGTTCTACGTGTATATTCAAAAAATATAATTTACCTTTTTTGATGCACCATTAAAAAAGTCAAATTCGGAAAAAACAAAATACACAAGATTTTGAGCTCCTAAATGCCCGAAAAGAATTCAAAAACTAACCTTATTTTCAAAAATACCAACCCCCTAGTATAAACTTAAACATCAATATTTCATTTCTAAAGACCCCAAAAATCGGAGACTCCAATCATACTGTTGAAGTGGGTGTTTTCGAAGAGCCTCAAAATCAGCGACTCCACTGACAATGGTAATTTTTTAAAAAGATTATATTTTCGCAATTGTATATGTACGCGGTAGAAAGGACTGGTTGATTTCAGACGTTATGTGTTGGAGCCCAAAAATTGGAAAGTGCATTTTCGAGGAGCTCTAAATCAGACTCCATTGATGCTAAAAAAATTTTAAAAATATTACTTTTTTACAAAGTTATATCTACGTGATAGAGAGGGGTTGATTATAGACGTTAAGAGTTGGTGCCCAAAAATCGGAGTAGATATTTTCGAGGAGCACAAAAATCAAAGACTCGATTGACACATAAAAATACTCAAAAAAGATTAATTTTTGAGAAAGTTATATCTACGTTGTACAGAGGGGTTGACATTAAAAGGTAAGGGTTAAAGCTAAAAACCGAAATGCTTATTTTCGAGGAGCCTTAAAATAAGAGTCTCCATTGACACTCCAAAATTCTTAAAAAGATTATTTATTTACAATTCCATATCTACGTGTTAGAGAAGGGTTAATTTTAGAGTTTATGGTTTAGAGCAAAAAAATCATAGGGGGTATTTTTGAGGAGACCAAACATCAGAGACTTTATTGACACTGCAAAATTCTGAAAAAGATGCTGTTTTTACCATTTCACATCTACGTGGTACAGAGGGTTTGTTTTCGTCGTTTCCAAATACTTCACTCTTTGTTTTCGTGAAGAGGTGTTCACATGCTGATTGTATATTATTCAAAACAAAAAAGTGTTTGGAAGTATTAAAAGGGTTTAAAGAATATCAATATGAGAAAGAGAGAGCACAGATCAGATTCGGAGGATGATTCAGTTAAGAATAGCATATCTAGAAAGATGCAACGCTTGAGAAAACATTTCAAGAATTTGAAGATGCGAGTCTCAAAAGGACCTGTTGAATTCTCTTTCTTTTTAATTAGATGCGTCATGTAGTCTAACCTACTGACGTGTCACAGGCTCTTGCCGGTTAGCTTACCTGTTAGCTTTCACCTAGTCTCGCTTATAATTGTACTTGAAAGCTTCTTCTGTCCTTTAAATAGAAAGACGTGATACGGACACAGAAACCAATCATCAACTCATCGACCTCTGACAGTCAGAAAACTATTTCATGTTGGTCAGATGATTTTGGAGTCATAGAAGATTTAGGTTTGGAAATTAGGGAGCTAATTGACAAAGGAGTAACGGACGAGAAAATTCTAGCTCCTGCTATTCCAGCAGCACAGCAGCTTGACTTCAGGGTATTTTGAAGAATGGTCTTCCTCAAAATAAAAAAGAACAATTAATCAAGGATCTTAGTAGTCTAATTCTAGCTACTATCAACAGTTCTAGGAGGAAGTTTTGGAATCTTCCATAGCAGACGATTGTGCTTCTTGGAGTAAAACTGGGAGAGCGCTTCATAGCAGCAAACACAATACAAAGATCTGGAAAAGATCTTGTGGAAAACCCCAGAAACTCGGGGAAACCAAAAAACTCCAAGACCCCGTCTTGACGTCAACCTTTCAAGTTCAGGATGCGAGGCGGGAATAAGAATAGATTTCCCAACCAGCTTTAGTTCAACAAAAAGAGTTGGGAAATCAGAACATAGGACAACGCAACAGCTTCCAGACGCAACCTACAACTCAGGTAAGAAAATAGTTATTACAGATTTAAGTAAATCAGCTGGTAGACTGAAATTTTTCTTAGTAAATTCAAAAAATATTACCTCCGATTCCAGAATTTCTAGTTGGATTCAGGAATATAAAATACCTTTCGCAAGACCAGTCTTTTAAAGTTGGGTTCCTGGACAGCCGTCTTTGTCATCGAAGGAAAAATCCTTTATTTCAGATTAAATCTAAATATTACTATCCAAAGGGGGTATTAGGAAATGTCGCCCACGTTCAGATCAATTTTTGTCGGGCATATTCTAAATTCCTAAACCGCTTGAGACAAATAGATTAATTCTTAATCTTAAAAAATTAAAGGACTTAATAGAGACTGATCATTTTTAACTCGAAGATTATAGAATCGCCTGTAAATTAATAACTCCTGATTGTTTTATAGGTAAATTAGATCTCAAAGATGCTTATTACATAGTTCCCATTAAGGAGAATTGTCGGAAATATCTGAGATTTTCTTTTAATGGTAATCCCTAGAATTATCCGAATTTTCTGATTTCTCTGAAACAAGAAAATACAAAAGAATACAAAGAATTCAAAATATTTCAGAGAAATTAAAAGAATATAGACAATTCAAAAGTTATTAGAGGATTCAGAATAATTCAGGAAAGTTTAGAGAATATAAAAGACTTGGAGAAATACAAAACAATCCATGATGTATTGTAAACATTTCAAGGGGCAAAAAAAACTTAAAAATTTTTGTAGAATTCGTTTGAGTTCTGCAGAAAGTGTAAAAACACTTCAGAGAATTAAGAAGAATTTAAAGAATTCACAAAATGCAAAGAATTCACAAATTTAGAAGAATCAAAAAAATGTAAAAGAATGTAGACAATTCAAAAGAGATCCTAGAATTTAAAAGAGTTTTAGAATTGAGAAGAATTAAAAAAAATCAGAGAATTGCGTAGAATTCAGGCAATAAAAAAGAATTGGACGAATTCTAAGAATTAATTTGGATTTTTTTAATTCGTTTGCAAAATTTCTCATTGGTGCCCAACAAAAGCCCAGAAAACCAAAAATTCTAAAATGTTCACATTCAGATTGAGTGAAGATTTTATTTTTAAGGTAGTTTTTCGGAGATAGGGTTTCTTTTTGAAGATTACTTTTTTTTATTTTTGAAGAGATCAGAAAAAGCCCAAAATTGAGGCGCTATTTAAAATTTTTAATTGAAAGAAAAGAGCCCAAAAATTGGCATCGGTGTCTAAAAAAAGGCTAAAATGATTGTATAGAGAAAATATTTAAATCCCGTTTTATAGGTGCGAGCGAAACGCACTTACAAACATGACCTAGCATTTTCTACCTTTCTTAACTTTCTACTACTTTTACTCAGAAAATCGACATTTTCAAAATCGCAGCCCATAGAAGATTTTTTGACTAGACTACTAGGGTAAGAAATCAATTAAAAATAACTGCAATAATCCGAAACATCTTACACGAAATGAAAACGTGAAACATTCTCTAGAAATCTAAGTGGAAATTCATCCCAAGTGTTTTTTTTTAATAGAACTAGGATCAAAGAAGGCGACCCTGTGACTTGATTGGTCTGCAAAAATGTATCTCGGGACGACTCTCTTTGGATTTTATTGATAGGAAATGTTGTTTGCGATGTTCAAAGAGCGACCAAAAAGCTGCAATAACTTTCTCAGATACAATCCAAGTGTGATGATATAAAAAAATTAAACAATTGTTCTTTAACAAATGTTTTGCCAAAAAATGGGAAGCAAGATGTGAAGCTGTTTGCTTGTTTTTACGTGTTCCCGGCGAGAGAAGAAAATAAAATAGAGACTGCTGAATTCAAAACAAGTCTTGATCAATAGTACTCAAAGAATGTTCTTCTTATTTGCCTGAAACCTTGTTCCGGATTCTCATAACTATGGCACGCTCCGTCTATCGTCCCCAAAAAATCTTAATGGTCATGATGTTTGTGCTAACAAAGATCAATGATTTACAGTAGGATTTGCAGTAATTTTAGTACTGATGTATCAGTCGGGCTTTTGACATCCTTTGATACCAAAATGAAAGTTTTTACTGAAGCTGAAATGTTTACAATCGCTGCTTTTCTGCTTGATTTTGCTAGTAAGTACCATGATATAAATAGTTTTTTAAAACTGAAATTAGGCCACCGTTATTGTTACATTCAAGACTAAAAAATATCGGATTTAGATGTTTTACTGCATCTAAAACATAATCCATGAGTGCTAAGTTAGGGAAGACCGGGGCATGTTGTCATACGGGGCATGTTGTCATACGGGGCACGTTGTCACTTTGGCTTTATTTCAAAAAGTAGTAACTAGAGAATAGCTAGTTATTTCCAAAACGTGCCTGTTAATGCAAACTCTTGGTATGTTAAATTTTTTTCGATTGCATCAGATGTGCTAATGGAAAATCAAGTCGAATGATTTCTTCTGCAGTACCTTAAATTTCAATCTCTGATTTTTGACGAACCAGGCATTAAGCATATATTTCAGCAGTAGATGCGCTTTATATTACCTTAAATTTTCAATTTAAAAAAATATATTTTATTTAAACAAAGTTTTGACAAACTTTTCGTGAAAATAAATTTGATGTGACAACATGCCCCGGTTTTGGGGCATGTTGTCACAAGTGACCTTTTGTTATTTATTGTTTTTCAATAACTATAGCGTTACAATTAACTGAAGTTCTATAATGTCCAATTCAAAATTTAGGCTGACTTAAAACTTTGGCGTATCACAGTCTTCTTAAATATCAAATATAAAAAAAACGAAAAATTATTAAACAAAATGTGTAATAACGAGACCCGCATAGTGGGACAAAGAAAATGACCGTGGACAAATTGATTTTCAGCAGAAAATTATTATCCGATTTTTACTTTTTTTTTGAATTAAAGCTAATAAAATTTCACATCCGATTGTTATGGCCAATTTTTAAAATTTTTGTTTCTTTTTTTAAATTTATTTAATGACGAAAATGAAAAAATATGTACTAACTTTGAGTTTTGATGTATACCGGTTTTTGAATAATGCTTTGACTCCATCAGAAACATCTAGAGAACCGAAAGCAACTATTCAAAACAGATGACTAATAGCAATGCAAATGTTCAAATATTTATGGAATTTGTCATAAACAAATAAGCGATTGAAAATGGTCTTTGAGGATTGGCGAAGATTCGTCATTTTATTTCCTTTAAATTTAAAACATTTATAGATTAAAAGAGTTTTTTAGTTGAATTAATAAAAGCTAATAAATAATTAATTATTTTAAAAGCAATTTTTATAAATAAATACCCATATCAGGTATTTTTGAGCGAATAAATAAAGTTTTGTGTATGGAATCGATCATATATTATTCGGAAATGAAACCCAAGTATCATATTTATTTAAGAATTTATTATTGTTAGAAACAATTTATTAAACAGTTTTTTATAATTTTATAGATTCATAAATAACCGCTTTTTCACGGAATTAACAGCTACTTATTTAATAATTATTTTCTGCTATTAAGCGACAATATTTGATGATTGTTGCACCAAAATTAATTGACAAATGCATCATTTGGCTATTTTTCACCATTTAAATTTTTTGTTCGTATTCAATTGTTAATAACATTTTTTGTAACTTTTTTTTTATAGTTCGATAACGAACAACTATTTCTGTTTTTATTAACATATCGAAAAGAAAAGCCAAGAAGAAATTAAGATTCTTTAATAAATCATCAATTTTTATCAACTTCTGGCGAATTGTTGCCAATCATTATCAAAAAAAGTAAAAAAATGTGTCATTAATAGTTAATGACACAAAAAAAAAGTTTAAGTGCAGAAAAATAGACAAATAATACATTTGTTAATTAATTTTAGTAAAACAAGTATGAACTGTTATCGATTTTTAGCAAAAAAATAATTGCTAAATAAATGACTTTCAACATTTGTGAAAAAGCGGTATTTTATTTATAAGTACATAAAATAATTAAAATTTGTTTGAAAAAAGATTGTTGACAATTATAAGCTTTTATATGGTCACCAAATATGATGCTTAGGTCTTATTTCCAAGTAATACATGATTGATACCATAGAAAGAACTTGATTTATTTCATCAAAAATACCTTTTATCGATATTTGTTTATAAAAATTGCTTTAAAATAACAAATTATTCATCAACTTTTATAAATTTAACTGAGGAACTCTTTTTGTCTATAAATTGTTCAAATTTAGTGGGAATAAAGTGACAAATTTCGCCATTGTTTATGAAACAATTTTCATTCATTTATTTGTTTATAAAAATTTCAATAAACTTTTTCACATTTGCGTTGCTATTTTTCATGTTTCTTGGATTGTTGCTTTCAGTTTTATAGGTATTTTTAATTCAATCGAAGAATTTTTTAAAACCGGTAATTTTTTTCTTTTCTCAATCAGTGGGAAAAAGGAAGTTTTTTCAAATTGCAATAGGAACATTTAATGCTGGTTATTCAAATGTGATCTTTAGATTCTTGATTTTATCTTCAGAAATTTTTTGCATTAACTTTATTATTGTACGATACATAGGATTTTAAATTTGATATTAATCTAATTTAAATTTCTTAAATTTTAATTTAGCTGACAGGTGTCAGGAAGATTTATTTATTTATTTTTTCTGTGATTTGTTAAGGGTGTTGTATGAGTGCCGAAAGGTTGATGATTATTTTTTACCAATGTTTTTTTATTGTGATTTGATAATAATAAAAATAACAAAGACAAAAAAAATAACAGAGGAAAAAAAAAAGAAGTTTTTTTCAGATTGCAAAAGAAACATTTTATGGTGATTCTCCAAATATTATATTTAGATTCATGGTTATATCTTTAAGAATTCTTTACATTAAGTTGATTATTGTACGATAAATAGGATTTTGAATCTTATTTCAATATCTTTTAAATTTCTTAAATTTTAACCAGTATTCTTCAAAAGTCAAATTTTTCATTTTTGTCATTAAATAAACAAAAAATTGAAAATCAGCCATGACAGTTCGATCCGAAATTTTGTTTAATTTTAATTTTAAAAAACCTGTAACTTACCCTTATTGGACTTTGTAATATAGTGATCCAAAAATGCATGGCGAAATGTTTCTGCATTCTAGAGGTAAATGACCCCCCCCCCAATTTAAATCCAAATCCGAAAAAAGAAATTCCCCAATTTCTTATTTTTTTAAATTTTATCTTAACAGGTGCTGGTTTTGACTTGGAGTTTCCCATGTAAAATGCATGGGGAAAAATCACTTTTTTGAGTTTTTAGAATAATTTTTAGGGTTTGAGAAAATGTGATGGGAAAGTATGGGGGCCTGTAGAGAATTATCCAACAAAGAATTTCATTTATCATCCATGTGGGTTCGACCTGAAAACTACCCTTAAAACAAAAAATGTCAATTCTTCATGAAATCGACGTTTTGCACACTACATTCTCGTCCTTTTCACATAAAATTATTAATATTGGTCGAGTCAAATATTTATTATCATTGTTCAATTAATTTTCAGTAATTCAAACAAATGAAATTTGTTTAAATAATTTTTTTGCTTTGAAAATTCGTTTTCGCCCTAAAAATAATTACGATTAGTACAGTGAAATATTTATTAACATTAATTCATTAATCGTTTATTACTTTAACAAATGGAGTTTGTTTAGACCATTTTTTTCGAAAATTTGTTTTTTATTTCAAAACTTATTACTATTGGTCTAGTGGAATATTTAATCACAATATTTTATTAATTTTAAATTGTTTAAACAAATGAAATTTGTTCAAATATTTTGTAGTAAAAATCATTAATATTCCTTCAGTCCAATATTTATCAACATTGTTTAATTTTATTTATTTTTTGGAACTAGTTTTTTTTAAACTAGTTTTTTTTAAGAAAAATGATTACTTAAATATAAATGATGAAAATAATAATTATTAGATGAATTATTAATCAGTCATTAATCATTACTGATAAATATTCCAATAATTTTTATTGAAAAAAATCGAAACAAAATTATTGAATCAAATTCCATTTGTTTAAATAATTGAAAATAAGTTAGCAAATGTTAATAAATATTGCACTGGACCAATATTGATAATTTTTAAGGAAAAAAACAAATAAAAATATAGTTAGACAAATAACATTTGTTTAAACAATCATAAATTATTAAAACCACGTTATTAAACATTCCACGAGACTAATAGTAATAATTTTAAAGGGGGAAAAACAGATTTTTGAAAGAAAGTTATTTAAATAAATTACTTTTATTTCAACAATCATGAATTAATGAAACAACGTTATTAAATATTCCACTAGAATTATAATAATAATTTCAGAGGAGGAAAAAACAAATTTTTGAAAAAAGTTATATAAACAAAGTAAATTTGTTTAAATAATTAATAATTAATTAATTAATGATAATTAATATTTCACTAAACTAATAGTAATAATTTTAAAGGGAAAAAATAAATTTTCGAACAAAAATTGTTTAAATAAATTACTTTTGTTTTCACAATCATAAATTAATGAACCAACGTTATTAAATATTTCACTAGACTAATAGCAATAATTTCAGAGGGAGAAGAACAAATTTTTGAAAAAAAAATATTTTAACCAAGCAATTTTTGTTTAAATAATTAATAATTAATGAACTAATGAAAATAAATATTTCACTAGACCAATAGTAATAATTAGGGGTGTCAAACCCATATATCTGATATATGAAATACTTCGTTGGATAATTCTTAACTAAAAAAATGATTTTTTCCTTGCATTTTACATAGAAAACTTTAAATCAGAACCAGCACTGTTAAAATAAAAATAAAATAAAAATTACGAAATTTCTTTTTTTGGATTTGGAATAAAATTGGGGGATCGTTGCTCTCTAGAAAAGCGTTTTTGATTTCCTAATTAACAATTTTTTTTTTAATATTCAAAATTTTTTTACAGAATCAAGTCCAGGTGATCGTGACACGAATTCTTACATTAACAATGATAACCAAAAAATCCGCTACGGTGACCGTTTATACCAGTATGTTGCAGAACATGGAATACCAGGAACCCCTGGGCCACGTAGAATAGAATACATGCAATTTGATTCTAAAACTTACAAACCGTTAAAACTACACAATGATGTGATACATGAAGACGGATCGATTACACCATCCTCCGAAACGGTGGAAGGTCCTGGTGAACGGCCACCATCATATGGCAAAACACCTGTGCAAACAGTCGAACAACATGAGCAACAACCTGGTTGGCCACTTGGCCTCAAAAGTCTGCAAAATATCTCACAGGGCTCATTTAAAGTCTCTAAATCTAATCCTCTAAGATCAATAAAATCTATATAAAAGTTTATCTAATATCCCTGAAAAATATCTGAGAATTAATTGAATTTACTTTTGCGGAAATTTATTAGAATTTATTATTTTATTAAATTGTAATATTAATTTATTAATAATAATATTGTATAATATCCCTTTTGACCTGCAATAAGTTAGGTTTTGTCAAATAAGGATTTTATTCATTGAATAAACTCAATAAAAATAAAGATGTTATAATATTACCCACAGACAAAGGAAACACAACAGTAATAATGAATAAGGAAGACTATAACAACAAAATCATGGACCTTCTAACTGACGATACATACACAAAACTTAAAAAGGACCCCACAAAAACAATAGTCAGTAAAACAAAGACTTTTCTCAAAAACTCTAAACTTGACAGCCAAACAATATCTAACTTAATACCTACTAATCCCATCTCTCCAAAACTTTACGGGTTCCCAAAAATCCACAGAGAAAACATTCCACTCAGACCGATCATCAACGCAATAACCTCACAAACTTACAACGTAGCACGTTTCCACGCTGCAAAACTAAATCCTTCTACAGGAAACTCCATCACTCACGTCCAAAACTGATTTGACTTTATTAAAAAGATACAACAGATTCACATTCAACCCCAAGACATCATAGTGAGTTTCGACATAGTATCTCTTTTTACGAAAGTACCAATCTCGGATACAATTAATATTATTAAATCTTTTACAAACTTCCCTTCCGAGCTTGTACCTTTGATAGAACAATGTCTCAATAATACTTACTTCTCGTTCAATAACCAATTCTACGAACAAACCTTAGGGGCAGCAATGGGATCCCCAATCTCACCTGTAATAGCCAATGTCTTTATGGAACATCTAGAAACTAAAATCTTTAACCAAGACAAACTTAAACCAGAATTCTGGTTTCGTTACGTTGATGACACATTTGTCATCTAGCGAGATGGACGAGATGAACTAAATAAGTTTTTCGATTTTATCAATCAATTACATCCTAATACCCAGTTCACCATAGAAATAGAACAAAACGGAAAATTGCCTTTCTTGGACTCACCCCGGTCGGAGCAGCTTTCCTAACGTGAGGGTTTTTCTGTAAATCATGGCTTCTTCAAAACCTTCAACTTTTTTAATGGAGTAACAGTACTTTAATAAATATAATTTATTATGCTCAGTGTATGGCAAATTCGAAACAGAGAAAAATCGTTAGGCATTTGATTATTCTATCAAAATCATGTACGAACGATCTTTTGGCATGCAGGTTTCAAACCAAAATGAAAAGTGGGTTCCTAATGTGATATGTAGCGCTTGTTATACAATGCTTTATCGTTGAAAACTGAAAAGAAGAACACTATAGCTCCGAGGATCAATAAACCCATGATGCAGAGGATACCACAAAACAGCAAAAAATGATACATCTGATCCACCAATTTTAGTGAAATCCATGGCAAAACAAAAACAAAATAGCTTAGGCCAATGTTTTTAAGGTCACGAAACCCATTAAGGCTAACAAGAACATAAATCTAGTAGAAATCAGAAACGAGGACAGTCAAGATCATGATGGCAAGGATAAAGTAAGCGGCGGTCATGATGATCATGTGAATCATGTTGGTGATAGTGGCAGTGTAGAAAATAGGCAAAACAGCAGAGACAAAAATTTTGCTATGAGTGAAAAAAAGGATCGTAATCCCGAGACAATTTCGCAGTCCGGATTTAACAATCTCATGAGGAAACTTCGACTTGCTAATAACGAAGCGAAAGAGCTGGCTTCTTTTTTCAAGAGTACAGATTTCTTAACAAAGGGTATGAATTCATCAGTTTAGAAAAATAAATATTAATATTTCAGGAAGTATTTCGCGTCAAAAGTAAATAAAAATAAAAAATTTGTGTATTATAAGGATGTTGATAAATTGATGAATGAGTTGGAGCCGAACGTATACAAAAGTGAAAAGTGGCGAGTTTTAATCGACTTATCCACTCGAAGCCTAAAGGCGCTCTTTCTTCATAACGGTAATGTATACGCGACAATACCAGACGCACATTCAACCGAGTTAGAAGAAGAATATGCCAAACTTAAACTGGCCCTGAAGAAAATGAATTACGCGGCCCATCGGTGGGAAACGTGTGACGACTTGAAAATTCTAGGGATAGTCGGAGGCTGCAGTCAGGATTAACAAACAACCCTTTTTATTTGTGTTTATGGGATAGCAGAGATCGAAAGAATCACTGTAGCTGTGAAAAATGAGCAAAAAGAACATCTTTTGTTTGTGGCAAACAAAACAAAATTACAACACCACTAGTCGATCCAAAAAAAGTCTTGCTTCCACTGCTCCAAATGAAACTTGGCCTCATAAAATAATTTTTTAAAGCACTTGACAAAGAGAGGGAATTTTTTAAGTACCTGGGGGACCAGTTTACAAAGCATTTGGATATAAGGTTCAACACAGGTATTTTTAATAGGCCACAGATAAGGCAAATGTTGCGCGACATTTTCTTATTTGTATCTCAACAATTTAATTAATAATAACAAGAACTAAGTTCCGAAACTGTTTGATTTCTATCACGTGTTCCAGATGAAAAAAGCAAATTGAACAAGAAATTAGTCTTAAGTAATAGATCAGATAATTAATTGTTGGATACAATGACAAATAACAATTAAAAATTAATAATTTAGATAATTATGGCACGTATCATCTAACATTACGTTAAAGTAATTTTTTATAAAATTGATGATTTTGCTGTTGAAGATTAGTAATTACCAGTAAAAATATCAGTGATTTTAGTTCCAGCGTATCAATGATCGTTTTGAAATCCTTCGATAACGAAATGCAGATTAACACTGAAAAAGTACTATTTACAATCACCATTTCCCTACTTGATTCTGTTCGTAAATACTATATATAATATTATATATTAGTAAGAAATACTTTGATCTTTCTAATCGCAAAGATATTTTTAATATGCCTAATAATTTTTTTAGAAACGAATACGCGCCTCTTGCCATCAAGCAGAGTTGTTAAAGTTTTTATAATTTTTACGTGTATTTTATCTATGGCCATTTCTCTGAACAGTGCTGAATGAGTATTAGATTAACGTGAATTTTTAAGGATCCTCTTTCATAAATATTAAAAAAAAATATATTAAGAAAACCATGTTATGAATACTAAAAGCGAAAAATACTTTCTAGTATAATCTAATTATTTATTTTATAGGAATAAAAAATGTAAATTTTTCTATTAGTCGGACACACAACATTTGAAGACGGTTTAACAACAAGTTTCCGACCCGGAAATAGTCATTTATACAATATTTTCTAAAAGAACTAAACTCGATCGCCCTTTATTTATTATTTTGACGATCTGAAAATATCATAGTTCGATATTTTACTAGATCAAAAAAATAATCTATGAGTGTCAGGGTACGAAGTCTTGATCAAATATTGCTGACTTAATTACAACAAAAGGACCCCGCACTAAATGTATGGGAAAATGGCTTTCGGTGGATTTAGCTGAAACTTTGTAATTTTTAAGGTTATAAGTGCCGGATGAAATGTCAGTAAAAAAAATCCAAAGAAATGGACAGTTTTAGCGCTATGCGACGCTGAGCGCTCAAGATCAGTGAATAGAACGAATTACAATAGATTTAGTTATAAAAGCGATGTTGACATAGAAATCACGGTTCAGATCCTGCTCTGTCATATTTTCGCCTACACCGTTGACTTATATAGCGCGCTTCTCAAAACGATCAAACGCTAAGCGCCCAAGATTTTAACTTTACTAATTAATCACTTCTATAAAGGCAGAAATGGTACCCAAAGTAACATTAGTAACTAGTGCGCACATTCCGATAATAAAAGTGTATCCTTCGCAAGAGGGCCAAATGCTAAGCACCCATTATCAGCGAGCAGAACCAATCCCAGTAGCCTTTGCGAAATATGAAACTATTTCTGGCTCTTGATTCGGGTTCGCTTGTTCACCTCTATTAGCAGCGTCTAGAATCCTTTGTAGCCAGGAAGTTTGAGGATACTTTACGTGTTGCTGGTGATGTGCATAACCCAGGAACCCTAAAACGCTTGCAATATGTGCGCAAGTGCCAAAAGTTCTGGCCCATGACTTACATGTGCAGTAAGAACAGAGAAGCGTTTCGTTATTGTCTGGTCCTATGTCATGGATCTCATTAAACGCTATCCACAGCGGTCGCTGTAGCACCTTGCATCTCGATAACAGGATGGTATCGAATAATTATGGCACCAGCAATACAAAAGAAGTCCCTTAGATTGTGTACATTAGCCACCAGAATGGTTTTTCCGAAGAACTTGAAAATGGACTTTATGTGGCCATTTCTGGATTCCACTATATATCTAGATTTCATTATTAGCCGAGCTTCGTTTGCTTCTTCCGTTACCAATTGACTCTGTCCTTGCTGGACAGTTGGTGGTATCCTGGACAAAATTTCTAAGCGTTCCAAAAGTGGTTGGGCATCTCTATAACCACAGTCCTCTAAAAATATTACCAATGTCGAAAAATTCTCTCATACCTTCCACATATCTTTCAAATTCGTTAATGAGCATTTGTGCTTCATTGTTTGTATTTCAAGTATGTATCCGACTGAAGCGACAATGAGATCAGGTTTTACCAAGTGACGTCCTGTATGTTTGCAGAATGACTGTCGAAGTACACGAAAGTTACTGCTCTTGTGCATATAAACATAAGTTCCATCGCTGATAGCAATAGCTCTGGGAATTTCTGGTTGTGGGTTTTAAAGTTCATTGGCGTATTATGTCACGTGTCTTTCGATAAATCCCTCTCTGCTTATCGCAATAAATCCAATGTTACCAGGCACAAATCGCTACATTAAAGACTCTCTTACAGTAGAAATGGCCATGCTTGTAGCTTGCCGGCTCGAATAATGAAAAATCACTTTCAGAAATTCATCAGAAATACCTTGACGCATTTTGCAAAGGAAAGTCAGCAGATCTTTTTTCTTTGCGTATCTGGCACCATGCCCATGTAACTGCGGAATAGGATCACAAAATGTTTACAATTCTTTAAATTGTTCCCTTATTACAGGAGCAATAGCTGCAAACTCTTCATCAGTGAAACTATCCTCATTATTAAACGCCGCGGCCGCATGAACGTTTGCTTCGTTACGAAGTTGCTGCCAAAAAATAAGTAACTGCTGTTCCGGAATCCTACACGGTCTATTAATCGCTTGTAGTCCAGGAAGCAAGGGGCCTAAGATGAAACCATGTTCATCCAAATGATTCAAGCATGCTCTTGTTTCTTCTGAAATGTAAATGTCCATGACAATAAAAATGTTAACTCTACATTCAATTGAAAGCCTTGGAGTCGAAGGCGTCTTAAAATTGCAATGTTTTGCCTATCAGGATTATTGTTTCCATCAATTTGAGCCATTTGTCCTGTTTGATAGACTCTATCGCACACATAGCAATTAACTCGAACTCTGAATGCCATTTTTTAAATCATAAGAGAAACAAGCCCTTATGGTCTTGAAAGGCAGAAGAATGTAATAATAAAACGAAAGGAACATACAGAAACAACAAAATAAAACAAATAAACACACAGACATCGCTTGTGTCGCTAAAGCTACTAGGATTGGTTCTATTCGCTGAGCATGGGCGCTCAGCGTTCAGCCCTCTAGCGAAGGGTACACTGTTATTATCGATGTGCGTACTAGTTACTAATATTTATTTGTATACCATTTCTGTCTTTAAAAAAGTAATTACTTAGTCATGTTCAAATCTTGGGCGCTTAGCGTTTGATCGCTTCGAGAAGCGCGCAATATAACTCATTGGTTTAGCTAAACATATAACTGACTACTTTCTGATGCGTGATTCTTATAGTGACATCGCTTTTGTCGCTAAAGTTACTAGGATCAGTTTTATTCGCTGATATTGAGTGCTTAGCGTTCAACCCTCTTGCGAAGGGTAGAATGTTATTATCGGTATTTGCGCACTAGTTACTAATGTTACTTTGGGTAACATTTCTGCCTTTAAAGAAGTGATTAATTAGTCAAGTTAAAATCTTGGGCGCTTAGCGCTTGATCGTTTGGAGAAGCGCGCTATATGAGTTAACGGTGTAGGCGAAAATATGACAGACCATGTTCTGAACCGTGATTTCTATGTTGACATCGCTTTTGTAACAAAATCTGTTGTAATTCGTTTTATTTACTGATCTTGAGCGGTTAGCGCCGCATAGTGCTAAAACTGTCCATTTTTTTGGGTTTTTTTACGGATATTTCATCCGGCACTTATAACCTTGAAAATTACAAAGTTTCAGCTAAATCCACCGAAAGCTATTTTCCCATACATTTAGTGCGGGGTCCTTTAAACAACATACTACATTTTTTTATAGAACCCAGACCAAGTGATGGTGTTGTAAATAGTAATAATAATATTAAGAATAACGATAAAAACGAAAAGTTCTTTCATTGTGGATATTTATATTAGTATATTAGAGACATTGGAGCAGCAGAAGACACATGGGGAGAGGATGAGAATATATGGAATTTGATTCGCAAAGTACCAGGTGTATACATATGAAACCGGTATTGCCGGAACTTACCATTTGTGCTAATTGGCGTATTGTCATCTGTCAACAATATCCAATACCAAACATTTCAAGTTTCATATGACATCGTGATTTTTTTCGCT
>NC_046666.1:14832818-14867690 GCF_010883055.1 Belonocnema kinseyi | reverse complement strand
CAAAAAACGAAGACTTTTTTTGGAAAGGTATCCATAAATTGCCTGAGAGGTGGACAATATGTGTAGCCAGCGAGGGCGCATACTTTGAATAAAATATTTGTTTTCATTCTCTTGAAATAAATGTGTTTTTTTCTTGGGAAAATACCGGTTTCATATGTATACACCTGGTAACAAACTGTTAAAACTACACAGTGAATTCATAAATTTAGACGGTTCCACGGTACCATTTTTCCAGGCGGTAGAAAGTCCAGGTGAATGACCGCCATCACAAGCTTAAACACCTCTGAAAATAGGTCACATTAGTATGATGTGCAGAAGAAAACCCGCAACAAAAGATGACATACGACTTTATGGGTTAGCATGAATTTGAAATATTTAGTTTAAAAAATTTTAAAAATTAGAAGCCCGTACCTAGAAACTACCGTAGAAAATTAAACCTTTTTTCGACGTCAATGGATACTCAAATGGATACACAAATTAAAAAGTTAACCCTATTTTCTGGCGTGGAACATATAAAAGAAGGCAAACAGGTTCAGAACTGTCGGTAAATAAATTTTTTATAGAAAAATATAAAAATTCTTTAAACGATTACGCTTTAATTGCTAGAGCAAAGAATTTTGATATATATTGCCTTTAATCAAAAAATGTGAAGTTTATCATAAATAGCTGCACGACTAACCACGTACTTTGTTTTAGCTACCGATTGATAAATACTTAGAATATGTGAAAACTAATATTCTCGTTAGCTCAAAGACGTGAAAATTTTTTAAAATACAAATTCAATATTACAAAGAGAGAACATCATTTTTATGTGTTTACCTTCCTGAAGCATTCTAAATACTGAGCACATATTTTTCATAGATTTTGCTAATTTTTTGATTATATAGTATGAAAATAAATTATATTCCAACTCGCGTTTTTAAAATTTAAATTGTCATCAACGCCAAACACTATACAATAATTGATAGCAGAATATTTATTATCACAGAACAATTATATTCACATTTGCAGTTCAAGAACCTTCGGCAGCATTATGATAAGCACGGTTCTTCAAGTAAACATATAAAATGTATCCAAGAGGTATACCTTTAATGTTTTCATCAAATATAAAAAATTGTAAACAGAGAGGAGAAAGTTAAAAATGAATTTTCTTTCTAAATTTAAATCGACAAGCATCAAGAAACGTATTCTTACAGTCATCATGCTTCGCTAGGCATAGATACGAAGTAAGTATAGTATGAACTGATTTCAAATAGACCCGCGCTTTTCGGTACATGTTCACTTGAAAAAGACACGTTTTATAAATTTCAATTATTTTTATACATAAAATGCTACTTCCTACTGATAAATAGATGCTTAAACGAATTTCTATAACAATTAATTACTGTATTCAGAAGTTTGCTCTTAGAATAGAAATATAAACTCAAGCTTTTTTCAAAATAATTTCTACTTTTTGACAAATTTGCGATTATAGTAAAGTAATAATAATTTCAAGTTAACAAACAAATTATTTTAAGAGTTTATTATTTTTAAGAATATTCTATTCAAATTGTATTATTTGTTTCTTACCTTACTATCTAAAAATAAATTAAAAAGTTACATATTTCGGGAGAAACTGCCACTATATAGCATTTATACAGAAGAGCATTGTTATAGACAGTGATAATTTGTTAAAATAATAATTGTTGCCAAATTAAATTACTCATCAACTCGCCCTAAGTCAAAATCAGTCAATTAGTTGTAAACTTTAGAAAAAAACGCAACTTTCTAGCATTATTCAAATTGAATATTGATAATTATAATGTCTATAAATTATTCAAACAATTAATTTTGTTAGCCTTAATAAATAACTAAGCGCGCCTTCATTCAAGTTTGGACAAAAAGTGGAACATTTTCGAAAAACAAAAATATTCAAAAATTAATATTTTATTCGAATTATATGGCTATTTGTACACAGAAATGTTGAGTTTCAACATTTGGAGGTACAATTTTGATATATTAGTTTTTATTGTGCACTTATGACCTGACATCGTTTTCCAGGACTTCGAGAAACGAACTTTATTCGTGATTAAATTCTCAGCTCCGGCTGAGAAAGGTCGGTGCTTTCGGAGGACCGAAATTTTTTGAAACCTAAATGCATAGTGGGACACATGTGGACCAAACAAATCGAAAAGAAAATTTATACAATTTCTAAGCGAGATGTCAACCTTATTTTTAAAATTAGGCTTTAAACATTAGATAATGATATTACAGTATTATATAATAAGCAAAAAACTTGCATTGACAAATTATTTGTCATTTTCTGAAGTTAGAAACTTCATACTTATTTTAGAAAACTTCATAACTTTATGATTTATCTTGTTATTTTTTTAAACAAACGTATTATGTGGGCATTTCGCGGTAGAAATTTTTTTTCAATCCCAGATTTTTTTAAACAAATTTAATAAAGAAATACATTGATTAGGCATTTGCGGGAAGTTAAAAAAGTTTGTTACTTCTTTGAAGAAATTTAATTAAAAAAATAAATTATTAGGGCATCTTCCGAAAAAAATGTTTATCTCAGACTTTCTAATAAATATCTTCATATTAAATTCAGCAACATTCATCACTAGTAGATAACAGATACCCGAATAATGCACTTGCTTATTGAATTTGTATTTCGACAAATATATAATTTATCGACTGATTATAAATCTTACTAAAATTATCATAAGGTTCCCAATAAAAAAGTACGTCTTAAAAAAAATCCGTCGACAGACGCAGTTCCGTCTGAAACTCCATGCAGTTGCTAACTTGAAAGATTGGTATTAAGGAAACAATTTTTTTTGTCGATAAATGCCCGAATAATGAATTTTCTAAATGAATTTTGTTTTAAAAAATCATAAGATTAATCAACAAATTATGAATTTTTAAAAAATAATCATTAGGCAGAGTTGCAATTGGGCGCCAATGTGAGCAACACGTGTCTCCCGTGCTGTGTATGAACTTCTTAATTCGACGCGAAACTCAAGTGCTAAATTTTTTCTTTGCCTATTGTCGCCCTCATTTTGTGCTGCGACACCTAATGGGATAAGTTTTGGTTCCTAGTTTTGTGATTTTCTGTCAGAATTCTAAACAGTTTCGTGTCTTTCTGAGAAATATGTGGTCTTCAACAAACATCTTTATAAATTTGGCGTTGCCCCTCAGGTGATGTGCGTGATTTGTTCAGGCTTAGCGCGCTGTGTTCGTGTGTGTGTTTGTAAATTTGGCAGCTAATATCGATCGCTCTTATCTCCAACTTTGAAAGTAGCTACTGTGTACAAAAATTAGTGGCGATTCAAATTTGCTGAAACTTTTAAACTACATCCAAGCCAACATAGAGGGAATTAAAAAGCACGTCAAACTTCTTAAAACTGACACAGCTCAATTGAAGTCCGATTTTGATGCTCTAAAGATCAAATTTAGCACATCTAAAGCAGAGAAAAAAAGCTGAAAGAAAGTCATCAGGAATTAGAGGAAAAGTGTGGTTCACTCAAGCGACAGGTTGACTTTCCTCAGCGACAAGTCCGTTCATGCAATGTTTTGATTCACAAAATATCGGACAATGAGGAATCTAACAGAGACCTTTTACCATTCGTTCTCAATATTCTTACTAGTGCTGGTCTCTCACTAAATGAATCGAACATTGTCAACATTTATCATCTGAGGAGGACGCCAGGCAGTAAGCCCGTCCTAGAGCGTTTCAGTTCTAGCAGATGGTAGCAGGAGGATCTCAACAAACGCGCACCTTTCAAAAAGTTAACCTTTCTGTCACACTTGACAGATCTCCAGAGGAAAAAAAAAGCGAAAATCCCTATACCACACTGCCACCATGCTGAAAAATGCGAATATTAACGTGTTTGTTGAGAGTAGCTGTATTATGCTGGAGGACCGTCAGCTCTCTTCCCCGGAGGTCAATTCCCTCCTACGTTCAAAGGGAAATCAAACATTTTTGACCGAAACTTACTCCCCGCCAAGAAGCAAATCCAAAGCAAGACGAAAGCGCATAGCGGATGGATCGAATATCTCCCTGGACTCCTTTATAGGAAAAATGGCTTCAAAGCCAGAAAAGCCTCAGACTAAATGTCAAAACCCTACTAGGCCTGGTAAGGTTTAGCAACTTTTGGCAGAGAAAGAAGTCGCTTATCAGGATGTCAATTAATTATCTTCTAATGGCAGCAAACTTTACATCTCTTTCTGGAATACTCACGGCCTTTCGAATTCTTCTGATATTATCTAGATTTACCAATGTTTTAGGAGGTGATTTTAATGCTGGTATCGGCAACCTAAATGGCCTGGAAGGGTTATTTCTTCCTGAAAATTCTATAGCATCGTATAAGCGAAGATCACTGGACTCCGAAGTCAACGCAAGGGGGGAGGTTTCTATTTTGACTCAAGAATATCAATCTCAGCTCACCCAGCAACCACGGCAGTCAAGAACCAGTATTGGCTGAGTCTTTTAAACTATAATTGTCCACATGAGCTGAGCAAAGTTGCATTGTATGATCGGAAGATTCTACAAATTAAAGCATTCATTCTGAATATGTGACTGTCTTGATACCCTGGAATAATTTTTTCGCTCATACAATTTTTGTAATTTACTTCTCGTTATTCCGCAGCTTAATCTGGTTGCACATAATTACTTTTTGTATATATTTGTATCTTGTATTGCTACTCACTTGTATCAACAAATAATTTATTTATACAAATTTAGTTTGCTTAAACATATTATTGGAATGTCTTTACCTGATGTTATTCTGTGAAACTTTGGTGATTTCAACAATTTTCACGTTAGTGACAAGAACTGGGAACGTTAAATAGAAAAAGTTGCTATTATTTTCGTCATAGTTGTTTATTTAGAAAAAAAATTTACAGACGCTTTTTAAAATCCGACTCGGCAGCTGTCTTAGAAATCTCATGAGATTTTTTCTAAGATTTTGTATCCAAATCGGCCAGTATTTTTGGGCTGTATGTTATTTTTAAGATCGTAAGACGTGGCCATAGGTGTAATTTACAGCTTTTCTAAGGGTTGTTAATAACAATTTTGAAAGAAGTTTATTTATCTTTTTCATTAAAAGTATGTTGCTAATGGTTTGGGTTTTTGTTAAACTTTAATTTTCTGCAAGAATGTCTAAAGTAGTTTAAAACAAGCATTAAACATCCAATCAACCAAACTTGATGCATCAAGGCCAAACTAATAATTTTTTTGCAAATTTCAATAATAGACTAATGTTCATACAAAAAACACAGGTCAAAATTTAAATTATGGTGATTGTTTCAGTGAAAAATATTCATTTTTCTGATAATTTTATTTTCAATTATCGATCTGCAGGCTAAAAATTGCAATAAAAAAGTTAGAATTGGACATCTTGACTGAACGTCCTTTTTGGATGTTTGATGCCGCGTCTTTTACGGATAGAATATAATTTATGAGTCAATATTCTTCTCAAATAAAATTAAATTGTCATGATATAAGAAGTTTTCTTAATTGTTTTTCGACTATTTATTTGCTAATAACATGAACTAAACTGGGAAATTGATTTATCACACGCACTTCAATCGAGAAAAGAAAATCAAACAGAAATTTCGTAATTTAAAACAAGATTCAATTAGTAGTACTCAAGGTTAAATCAGCTGTGTATAATATCTGAAATAAATATATGCACTAATCTATTTGTTTACATTACAAAAAAGAAGATTACTAATCGCCAATATAAATGACAGTGATTTTAGTACCAGAGTATCATTCCGAGTTCTGAAATACATCGATAAGGAAATGAAGATTAACACTGAAACTCTACTCTTTACAATCAACATTTTCCTGCTTGATTCTGTTCGTAAGTGCAAATAATATACACACATAATTTTATCTATTGATAAAAAAAACTAGTTTTCGGAAAAACGCTGTTTTGACAAAAATTTATCCTATTAGCCTAGTAAGGGAGTTGTTCATCTCTTTTTCAAAGCTTTTGCTCTTGGTGGTTCGGAACCCACCTTAAACTGTAAGTCCCCCTCCCACCACCAAGTAAGTGTGTGGGAGTATGCAAAGGAACAGGGAAGGTGGTGCAAGGAAAATGTTAACTCTTGGGGGATACATTGGAAGTTTCCGCAAAAAGTATTTCCTACAAAAAATCTAATACGGATTATGAAATTATGAAAAAATTCTAAAAATTGTATACATCAAAATATTATTACCAATATTTTCTACATAAAATATTGGAAACAGTAAATAAAATTTTTTCGACACAAAGCTGACCCTACGCAGTTCAATGCAATTATAATTTTACTTTAAATATTGTTGAAGCTATATGACAAATATGTGTTTCGTTTGCAAGTTTGAGCGCACCTAGGGCGCGCGATTATTGTTTCTCGCGCTTCGCGCTCGATTTTGCATTTACCTCGCGCTACGCGTTCGGACTTTGTATTTTTCTCAGATTCGTACATTCGCATATTCACGAATCAAGGAATCGACAACTGTAATTTGGCGATTGTGGAATCTCTTTTTTAAAGCTCTTTGACCTTCAGCCAAAACATTCTCATCACGTATCTCGTGCTTCGCACTTGATTTTGCACAATATGTCAATTTTTCTACATTATGCTCAACATTCTTTCTTTCATTCTTTCATTCTTTCTTTTCGTATCTTCTGTTGTTTTCTGCAAAATGAAGTTGTTGCTTTTTCATTAGTTCTTTTTGCGATCAAAACTTAATGTTCGGATTTTTCGTTAGAAAAATTCAAAAAGTTCTTTAGGCAATCGTGTAGAGTCATGAAAAAGTAAAGTTTTTTATTCTCTTGGCTTTTTTCCCATCTACGATTTTTTTTTTGCTGCAAATGTTCATTTTCGTTTGGTTTCTGAGATTTAGAAAATGCTATAACTTTGGTCAGTTTTAATTTATAAGAAGGTAATAAAGTTAAATTGTTTGTCTTCTTGTTTAATATAAAAAGCTATTGAAATAATTTTTAAATATTGAAAAAAGTGGTAAATTCTTTTTTTTTAATTCTCTAACTTTTTAAAATTTCTGCAAAAAAACCTGGCTAACGAACCCGTCCTTTCTTTTCATATCCTTGTAAATTGTGCCGAAGGGGAATTTAATTAAATTATTTCTTGAAATGTTACCGTGTATACAGGGTACAACGATAACGAAATCAAAGACGACAGACATAAAACGAGGTAAAAAATATTTTTTCCGGCTCAAGGGGCCTCAAAACGTCGACATTCTATGGAATCTGCGAAACTCATTTTTCATATAAAACCAATAGCTTCTCATTCGAATTTTCAATAGGAGATAAATTTCATTCTAAAGACGGTATTTAAAATTTTTTTGACATTGATTACTTTTATTCGATGAACGAAATGTTTTCAAGTATTTGCCCATTATTAAAAGATTTGTGTAAAAGGCAGTTTGAAACTATTTAAACAATGAATTATCATTAACTGACGCCCTTTGATACGAAAGGTTAAGACAATTCCAGTTTCTTCGTACTTTATAATTAACAAGATGTCCAGGATAGGTGTATTAATTAATACACTAATACCATAATCGGCAAATACCCTAATCGGCATCAACAAGACCTTAGAGTGCATTGATTCATTTCTGAAATCTTAGACCCAGATTAGTTGTTCCTCGAAAATAACGCAGAATCATCTTTCTTCTATTCAGTGTTCATTAACGTAGCAGGTGCTGAACTGCTTAAGCAAGTTTACAGCGTATGATATGTCAGGGCATGTAATTACTGCTAGGTACATCAACCCTCCGATAAGTTTTCTGAAAGGGTAAGCTTCCAGATCTTTCTCAGAGCACCTGTCCGATTTCAGTAGCAGCATTACAGAATCAAACCGTGTGACTACAGGTTTGGATTCATGCATTCCAAATCTCTTCAGAATTTCCTCAATGTACGCTCCTTGAAAAATTTCCATCACTTCATCATTTTGTGTAAATTCTAGGCGCAAAAATTGCCTAAAGGTCCCCAGATCCTTAACGTGAAATTTTGACTTTAGCTGCCATTCAAACTGCCTTTTTCATGCGAGACACTTTATTACCAGCCTTGATTCCTTATAGCATCTTCGAAGCCACCCTGAATTTGTTGCCACGTTTATTTGGTAGTTTCTCCTTGTCAGCTTGATTCGACAGCAACTCCTCGAACAGTTTAGGAACTACCATAAAGATTTCTTCTTCGATCGAGATTAATCGATTTACTGGGGATGAGGTTTCCTGAAAGTCAATTCCAGGGCGTTAAAAGTATCCCTTTGCCACAACTCGAGCCTTCCTTCCGTTCACAGTTCCACTACAATCAAATTTATTTTTTAAAACGATCAAACACTTGATCAAATTTCGATTCATTGGATGTTTCACGGATTCCCGTGTTTCGTTCTTGATAGGTGCGCCTAATTCTTCACGAATAGAGTTTTTCCATTCTTCGGCTTGATCTCCAGATACAGCCTTCTTCAACGAGACTTCCGCAATATTTGTGTATTTCAATTTTACTTTGAAGGCGACTCTCCTCTCGGCGACATTGTACTCCTTTTGAGATTTTCCCGGAACTCCTGTTCTATTAATTCTAGGTCGACCTGCCAAACTTCTCGGCTGTTCATGTACGTTGAAGTCAGAACCCTAGTCTCAAACATCACCATTCTCGTCCAGAGAAGCTTCATACATATCAGCAACAGATTCCTTGGATTCCTGAAGAAATTGATACTACTCCTGTTCCGATCAAACTTCTGAAATGTCTCAAACTTTTTAAACTTATGCTTCCACGCTGCTTTTAACGGATTTTATCCCGTCTTCGATCACTTTCTTTTCTTTCAGTTGCTTATATACATTTTCGAAAAGATAAAGGAACTTCGGTTCCGGAGACAGTTCGCTATCACTACAGCTTCAGCCCAATAGGATGACGGAAAATCTGCCTCGAACATCATGCATCTTGCCTACTCAACAGCAATGCAATTATTGCTCTCGGCCACTTTATTCTGTTATGTTCTGTAGGCAAATGTGAGTCTCCTTTTGATTTCATAGCCATTCAAAGAACTTCTTGAAAGTATTGTTTCAATATTCGTTACGGTCTTCCGATTGCACACACTTAATTATTCTTTATTTTTGATTTTCAACCAGACTTTTGTAGCTTTTAAATATATCCAAAGCGTTGATTCAGCCACGAAAGTTACAAAGTATCTAGATCTCTTATATGACTCAGGTCACATGGAGTCGAACAGTTTCGTATGCACTAAGTTCAGAATTCCCGTTTCTCGATACGAATTTTTGGGAAAAGTATTCGCCAAGCTACTTCCGAATCCGTAATTTTATTAACGTTTTTTTTGTTTAAAAGCCCCAAATTCTGAGGCCACAATTCGAACGAACTAGCGCCGTAATTTTCACTCGCTCCTCCTGCGTTTTTCACGTTTTCTCGCATATTCATTAATTAGCGAAGTATATAGTGCAAAATAAGTGGGACGATGTTCGTGGGGGCTAAAGCGTAGGCTTTAGACCCACTCCGCCGGCTTGCGGGTTCGATTCCCGCCTTGCACTCTGGAAGAGCCTTGGCGGCCCATGCGGTGAGCCCTAGCCTAGCAAGGGAGTTGTTCATCTCCGGAGAGTCGCGGGAACGGTACCTCTAGAGAAAAAGGTTTTCTCTAAGTACTTGAAGCTGTTGCTCTTGGTGGTTTGGAACCCACCTTAAACTGTAGGTCCCCCTTCCACCACCAAGTAAGTGTGTAGGGGATGTGTGAACAAATAAAGAAGATGTTGCAAGAAAAATGTTAACCCTTAGGGGACACATTAGAAGCTTCCAATCCATATAGTGCAAAATATTTTCAAAAAACTATAATTTTCTACATCTTTCCTATAAAAAAAGTAAGTAGTATTGTAGTATTGTTTAAATCATCGCAAATTGTTTGTGACAACAAATTCTCTGACATTAGTTTACGATTTACGGGATAAAAATTGTTTAAATAATAATTTATTTCAAAAATAAAAAAATTTCTCGACTTACAGGAAATAACAATTGTTTAAAGAATTAAGAATTAGTTGCAAAATATTTACAAACTTGTTACTAATCAAAGAAGAACTATACATGTTAAACATTTTTTTAAATTACCGCCTTTAGCATGATTTTTATATAATTCACCTCGATGGGAAATTTTTTTACAAAAATGTACAAAAAACTAAAATTATTTTCACAGGAAGCTGCTAATAAATACCGAAATTATAGGAAAAAATAACATTTTTCTATCATTCAAACGAATTTGATACTTTTTTTTATTTCATTGTATATTTTTGTATTTTATTGGAGTTATTTCTTACCGAAATCTGCAAAAAATATATAATTACAAAAGCTTACATATAAATGGAAAATTGCAATAAAATAATTTTAGATTAAAATGGGCACATGATTTATTTCTGTAGGTATGATAGTATTTCTGTAATATGTGTAAAAAAAGATTCAGCAGGACTACAACCGTATTAAATTTTGTATAGGAAATATTTTGTGCAGAAAATGTTTGGTGCAAAAAAAATTATCAGTATACCTTGTAAAGTTTTGATCAAATATTGTAGGCGAAATCAGATATAAAAAAGATTTGTAAACAACATTCACCATTTTTTTGCAGACTCCAGACCAAGCTATCGCGAAGCAAATAATAAAAATAATAATAATATCAACCAGAAAAACCAAAAATTCTTCCACGGTGAACGTTTATACCAGTATGTTAGAGACATTGGAGGAGCAGGATCTCGTGGACCAAGAGGAATAGAATACATGGAATTTCAATCTGAAAGTCTTAAACCGTTAAGATTACACAGTGATTTGATAAATTCAGATGGCACCACGGTACCATTCTCCCAGATAGTGGAAGGTCCGGGTGAACGGCCACCATCACGAGCACAAACACCTGTGCAAATAGGCCAACATCATAGGCCACAATCTGGTTGGCCATTAGGGCTAAAAGGCCTGAAACATATTCCGCAATCTCTAAATGTGATATAAAAAAAATGAAATACATATAAAAAATGTATCTAATGTCCCTGAATAAAATCTAAGAATTAATTGGATTTCATTACACTTTATCTTTTTTTTTTAAATAAATCACTATTGTGATGTGTGAAAGAAAAAACAACACGAGATGATGCATTGTCATAAGAGGTAATCTATAAATTATATCATTTAGTTTTATAAAATTTTTATCATATCAAAATTTCATTTTATTTCATCTTTTAGTTATAATTATATTTCCATGATTTTTATATTTGCAGATTATAAAGCTTAATAATATTATGTTATACAAGCTAATTATTCTTTATAATAACATTATATTCATATTTGATATTTAAAAATTATTTACAAAATTCAGATTAAATATAATTGCAATAAATTTTTAATTGGTTTATTCTTTTTTATTCGTTTAACTCTCTTTCTTTCGGAGTCATTTTTTTACTTTTTTCTATTATCCTCTGCAACCATCTCTCTCCCTCTCTTTCAGATCTTCTAGTTTCTTTATACATTCCTCCTGCCGACCATTTTCATTCAGAATGGATTTAATTCTCTCTTCTGTACTCTCCCCTCCCCCTTCTCTCCCTATACACCTCTCTGACATGTACAACCATGTTTCCTGCTAATACCTACATACCCTACAAACATTCACTTCTTCGTTCATCCAATACCTGAATGCTCTTATACTCTCTCCCATTCTGACTCTCACTACTCTATTCCATTTTCTCATCTCCTCCTATTTTGAATGACCCGCGTTATCCCTTCTATCTTTATCCATGACCGCGCGAGCACACACTTGTACAATGTTGCTTCCCTTTTCTCTTCTTAGTTTCTCTTCAAAGTTCCAGGCTCGTTTCACTTGCCTCACCAACATTTTTTCTCGTCCTATTTCTTACCTCAGTATATAATCTGGGAAACTCAAGCTCACTCTTAAAACCTATCTGTAACATCTCGTATGCAAACTTTCTTTTCTCTTATGTTCTTTCTGTCCCCAGATTTGCACACCATAGTTGAATACTCACCATACTCATACATCAAACATCCACAATCTCATCTCCCAGTCATTTTTGACCCTTATTTTTCCCCTTGTCAACCAATTGATACCTCTTTCATCATCCGCTAATAGCACTGCATCATCTGCACATGCTAGTGAGTACAGTTTGCCCGTTTCTGATGTTGTCCCTCCTTTCCCTTTCATCCTTAACTTCTCCTGTAAATCTACGAGAAGAATACTAAACAGAAGTAAACTCAAATGACACGCTTGCCTAAGCCCACTTCCTGTCCAGAATTCCTCCTCTTCCTTATCACCTATCATCACCCTTATTTTAGTATCCACAAATTTTTTTATCCTCTCAATCAAAGCATCGTATACTTCGCTCTCTTCCATAGCTGCTCATAAGATTCTCCTGTTAACTGAGACAAATGCTGCCTTAAAGTCTACAAATAATGCGACTAGCTTCCCTTTCTTCCGCCCTAGGTTCCAATTTACTAAATAGTTGAGCACGTAGACGTTATCTATGGTTTTCATCCCTTTTCTAAAACCCGTTTGGTTGTGTGGTATACTTCCCTCTTTTCCACCTGTCTTCCTAACCTCCTTCTAAGCACTGCCGCATACATCTTATATCCCCTAAATTCTCCATATTTCAGTGCTTACATTCTCCTTTATCCTATTTTTACTTTTCCTGCATTCGTCGTTCCACAAGCCTCTCCTAAGCCCCTTTTCTTTTTCTCAATTTTTGACCTCTTCCCTTACCTTGTCTATCGCTTCTTTGAGTTTTTCTAGAAGCGTGTTAGCTCCTTTCTCTCCCCAACCCCCTATCTCCTCGTTTTTTTATTTTTTCTCTAAATTCTTTAAACTTTTCCTCCCCCCAAATACCAATTTTCACTTTATTTTCTCTCTAGTCTTTCCTCTTTCACCTACTGCCCTGTGAGCTACCGCATCTCATTGTCGCGATTACCGGAGAGTATTCTGAGCCTATCCCACACTTCTCCCCCTTGTTCCCCAGTCCATATATTCAAATCTCCTCCTATTAGGACCAACCTCTCCTCTTTCTCCTTTGTCAATTTCCTTTTTGTTCTCTATCCTCCCTCTTCTATTCTTCGTCTGCACACGCATACTGCATCCACAATAGCTTTTCCTAATTTTATTTTTTGACCATTGTTCTATCCTTTTGTTCTATATACTCTCTCTTTTCTTCCTCTACAACTAGTTTTTTTCTTGCCCCTGACACCATACCACCCATTTCCCTACCTTTTACGTGCTCCTTTCTTGCTGCTTGCATCTTCCACTCATATGCTTTTGGTAATATTCTTTTCAAGCATTTTAGCTCTTTTTCATCCACCCACGTCTCGCTCATCATTATCACATCCCATTTCTTAACTTCTCGCCTAAATCCTTTGTTCTTGTCTTTCAGTCGTGACACGTTTCAGAATGCTACTTGTGCGTCGCTGTTTTTGTGCTTATCTCCTATATTATTACATTCATTGAGATCCTCTTTCCGTTTTAAAATTTGTCAGTTCTTCTGCTTCATCGTTCCAAATCCATATCTCTCCGTTGACCCATATCCTATCTCTGCCAATTCTTACCCTACAACTTTTCCACCCCTTAGTCCATGCCTTTCGTTCGATTAGCCACTTTCTGCTTCTTTATTACCACGTCAGATCTTCTTTGATTCATTTATTTCTTCCTTGCAACAACTTCTTTTTCTTCATAACTTCATATTTGTCCTGCTCACTCGCCAAGCTTACTAAAAACATACATTATCTGCCCTCTTTATTCCCTCCTGGTCTTCTTATCCGTTTCACTCTGACTTGCGCGCCGATATCTCCCATCTCCTTCCTAATCTCTTCCTCTGCCCTTTCACAGTCTACTTTCAAACCCTTCACTATTATGTTTCTTTTTTCGTTTTCGCTCACTCTTCACCGTTCTTGTTTGCTCACTCTCTCTCTTCTAACAGGTGGCCCTTTTCCTAACCTCCTAAGTCTTTTTCTGCTTATTTTCTATATTTTCTAATTCATTCCAAACCTTTTCTTTCTCTCCTTTCCATAATTGATCCCGTTCTTCCCACTTTTGTCTCACTTTTCTTACCTTGTTTTTTACTTCTTCCCCTTGTTTCTCCATATCAGTCAGTCTTACGCATGTCTCACATAATCTTTCACAAGTCTCCTCTTTGAGTCCTTTTATCAGAGTTTCTAACTTGACGAGCATATCCCCTTCATCCCTATTTCTCTCCGGCGTTATTTCTTTTATGTCTCAACCTTTTTTAAGCCATTGAAACTCTACGCCTCTTCGCCCACCTGCTCTCTTTTCCTTTTATCAGCCCCCGTTTTTTCCCATTCGCTATTCATGCCGTCGCTGCTAATCGCGCTCGCCGACTGTTGCCACCTGTACAACAAATCCCCCGACCCTGTGCTTTCCGATTTCGATCTAAGCCTTTTCAAATTAGTTGGCCTCCCTTGCCTATGCCCCCTTCCTCGTCTCGATTCTGTCGTTGGTACGGGATGCAAGGCGTAGTGAACCTTTCATCTGAGTTTCCCTCACTACTTGCTTCGTCTACTTCTCTAGCTTCTCTCTCTTTACTATCGCTAACCTTATTTGTTTTATTCTTCTCACTTTACTCGTTCTGCCTCCATCTGTAATCACGCTGTGGACTGCACATAACCGACATGACTCTACCATGTTAACTGACCTTTAGCTTTACCTCCCCCTCCCCTGTCACTTTCTATCCTCCCCAAAATTTTAAAAACTTTTTTTAAAAACTCGCCCTCCTACAGTGACTTATTTTTGACAATTTGTGTCTATTTAACTTCTCATACCTTCTTACCCTTCAAACTTTTACTTACTGCCAAGAAACCCAGTATATCGCCCAAGCGAACCTAACCTCAACATCAACTTTTCTCAATTTTTGTATTTTCCGTTTAAATTTTTACTTTCTAATCACTCCATTCACACTTGCACTTTCACCCCAGCACCCTTACTCACCACACACTCACTTTTACTTCTTCCCAGCAAAAAAATGATATATGATATAATATTATATGAAGTAGAATTAAATAAATTTATTATTTTAAAGTTTTAATTATCTTATTGCTTTAATGGTAAAAATAACTTTTTATTTTGATATTAAAATTATATAATATCATATTTTTATTTTCATGCTGTCTAATAAAAATGTACTTACATGCTAATATTTTTTGATAATAACATTATATTCATATTTTATATCTTAAAATTATTAACAATGTTGAAATTAAATATAATTTGAATACATTTTTAATTGGTTTATTCAATGTTACAGGAATAATTATTTAAATTTTATCTTAAAACCTCATTCTTTCAAATAATAGAAAAGATTATAAAGTTAATAGTTATATTGCTAAATAATTGATTTTAATATTATTATTAATAATATTAAACTCGAAATAAAAATCTAAAGCTCGAATTTTTCCTATTAATTTGTAAAATCCCGTAAAATCTTTTTTTTTTTAATCTACATGTTCTGTTGACAAATATGAAATATTTAAAAATCTTTTATAATTTTCTTCAAATTCGTAGACATTTTTTTAAGATTTTGAGGTATATTTTGTACTTTTTAAATGATTTTTCAAAATTTCAAGAAAAATTCAATTCATTTAAAAATATTATTAGGACTTCCAGAGGGCTCGCATGGTTTTCAAATATTCTAAAACTTGGAAGCATTTCCGAAAACTTATCGAATATTTATTATTTCTTTTAAAATTCTAAAAGTCCTAAATATCGTTCGAAAAGGCTCGAAGTTTCTTAATAATTTATAAAATTCTGTAAAATAAAATGCATATTTTTTAAATCTTCTACGCTCTTTTTTGACACATCTGAGATATTTTCAAATCTTTCATAATTATCTTATTAAAATGATGAAATTTATATTTTTATAACTTTAAAAAACCGCTAATACTTCTTTCCCTGTGAAAAATTTGAAAATTTGTGTGACTAAAAGAATATGAAAAAAGCATTGTTGCGCTAAGTTCAAAATAGGATCATTCTAATGGAGACCCTTGAGTGGCATAATTTCAGTCAATTTTTAATTTTTTTTGCATTAGTAAATACAATATTTGTAATCAAACCACAAGCAATTATTTTTTTGTTAGGTCAAAGTCATCAAGTATTTACATCTCACGTTACATATAAGTATTTAGAGTGGGATTGTAAACATTCAGAAAAATATATCTTACAAAGACAAATCTTCAACGAAAAAATTAATTTTCCACCAAAAGAGATGAATTTCCAATAAAAGAGTTAATTTTTGAGAAAATAGTTTAATTATCTACCAATAACTTATTTTTTCCTTTAAAGATTTTTTACAACTGCATTTTTCTGGTTTTTATTATAACTAAATTTGTTAGTAATGATACAACTAATTAGATGAAATGTTTAGCACATACTTGATAATTTCTCTAAAAACAGCATGAATAGAGTTCGTGAAAAATCTTATAAAGAACAAAATTAAATGGTACAGTACTATAGAGGTTAAATAAAAATTACGGCTGATTTCTGAAGTAAAAATAAAACGGATAACTTAGATCAACTATTTTTGAATAAATAATTACGCGCTAAACTATTCTTTTTATGTTAAACTTATATTCCTTTTTTAACATTTGCTAGATTTTGAAATGTAGCTACTTTTTATTATTTCATAAATCAAGTGAAAGATTGAGTAATGTGCTGTTTACGAAAAAAAAGTTCACAAATCATCTTCAAAGTAAATAATTTATTTTTTATTCACTTTCATAACTATTGGAATTTTCATCATTTTAAGGGAAGTATAAGCAAATACCTTGTTCTTTTTTGCTCCACTTAGAGTTTCTGGCAAACTCGACATTTACTTTATCATTTATTCATTTTCAATATTTATATTGTAACTAGGTTTTCCAAAATCCCGTGTGCCTACCCCTAACACGGCATGATCGGAGGTAGGTCAGGTAAGGTAACCTAGTCACAATACGGCTGTCACTTACCTGCTCTTCACGCCTCAGTAAACCGAGTCCGTGGGCCACACACTTCTGACCCACGTACAACCCTCGAAATTCCTTTAAATTTATTATGCGCCAGGTAGGGTCTACCTTACGGGAACCTCCACTATTTTGTCCTAGCCTTACCTAGCAGGAATGCTAGCTCTAAATCGGCACGAGACACTAGACGAAGGGAGGGGTAATTCTCGTGTGAGAGAGAGAGAAAATGACTTTAAAAAAACACTCAGGTTTACATAAAACATAGCTAAAACCTATTTATTATTTAAATAATAGAGAAGAACATAGTTTGATTAACTTAAAATCATTAGTGGCTGAGAGACTCTCCTGACTTGCCCTTGAGCATCTACAATATATTCTCGCTAGTGATTGTCAGGCTGGGAATGCCCAGCCAATCCTCTGACAATTCAGAGGCTATTCATGTTACTTGTTGTCAGGCTGGAAACCCTCAGTCGACCACCTGACAACCTACTGTCTATTTTCACTAATTTTTGTCAGGCTGTGAAGGCCCAGTCAACCCCCTGACAACCTGCTGACTACTCTTGCTGTTCTTCGTTTGACTGAGAACTGTCAGTCGACCCCCTGACAATCTGCAGGCTATCTTAGTCACGCGCAGTCGGGCTGCGAATCCTCAGTCGACTTCCTGACTGTTTGCAACCACGCGGAGAGAGAATCCGTTCTAGGGAACCTGCGCACTATTCTGGGAGGATTCACCGGCGTCCCTTGCTCCGACCTTCAGTTTTCTAGGCAATTCTTTTGCCAGGTCGTTTGGAGAGGTTGGTTCATCCCAATTTATCAAAACTGGTCTCTGGGTCGAACGCCTCTCCGAATTTTGAGCTACGCGGGGATTTCCACTGATCTCACGCCACTTTTCAAAACACTCGTGACAAGATTGCGGGTTGCTACGGAACCGGGTCTAACGGGAACGGCACTTAAAAGGGGTGATAAAATGTCCACTTACTTTTTACCCACATGATTGCCGAGGTCAAGTCATTTCCATCCATATCAGAACAAAAATCTGGTCCGGTTGGGATTTTCGTTGTATCCAGTACGCAGTCCTCAACCAGACCCTGCCGTTTCCTAGTTAGTTTCCCTCGTCTTTCCGCTATTTTCCGTCAGACCTTGCCGACCTCCTGCGTGGCCTCTTCTGATTGGTTGGTGTCAACGGACGAGCTCCAATGAGGTCTTCTGCCAATGCGCGCCTTACGCGGTAAAATCCGTTTTGCAGGTTGGCTCTGGCCTACGGACCGCTGGGGTTGCTATTGACTGTGGATTCGTCATCTATAACATGGCTGCCAACCTCCCGTCTCCTGCCAGAATGTGGTTGATAATTTGCCTAGTGTTGCAGGGTTGGTTGTGTCGGCTACGATGGTCCATCCGGTGCTGCCACTCGCCGGCGATCGCCGAACTAACGCCTTGTGCTACCCGTGCCTGAAAGAACGGCGCGAACTTGGTGCGCAGTCCCCTTATATCGAACCCTTCAGCTATGGATACTGGTGGAAAATTACAGTGCTGTCTGCTCCGTGTTTGTAGGTGTCAGACAGTTCCAATGTTTTGAAATGGTGCTGAATTGGACGAGGGATGTTTCCGGCTTCTCCGATGCTCGTCGTCGTAGAAATTTCGTCCAGGTCCTCTACCAGTGCCACTCCCGTCGTCGCCGACCCCTCGTATACAAGATTTTCTAATTTTTACTATTCTAGGTCAATTAACTTTCTACAGGGTTCCCTTTAGTACTTATTTTCGGCTAATCTCGAGAAGCTTTTACATTTGAATTATTACTCCTATTAACATTAACAACGATGGATAGCTAACTCTATTCTAAATAATATGAGGTTGATTTAGAGTAGGCTTGAGATTATTATTTTTTCAAACGCGAATGTGACTTTTGTCTTCCTTGGTTCTGACTTCGGCGAGACCACGTAAAGTTTCTTTATTTTATTTTGCAATCTTTGTTAATTAAGTTCTAAAACATTATTACAACATATATGATTTTTTTCTCATAAATGAAATTCAATGTTCTCTAAATTTTAAAAGTTGTGTCATGCTTTCTTACACGTTGAGAAGTTTAGTAGAGCCGATCCCCCTACACGTAAAATTATCGCGCTAATCAGACCGTGAGCAGAGCCACTTCCGTTCAGTAAAATAGCTTCACTGATTCGGGAGAAACATTACCCCGAACAGAACGAACCGTTTAATTAACAGTATCGTCGAGTCTTTCTGCACACTCGGCGCTTGTGGAATAGTTCCGCGCTTGCGCAGTTCAGAAAAATATAGCTCTCACGTTTCGAAGCGACTGATCCTCGCAAATTTGGGGTAGCAAGTGCCCCGAATTTGAAGCAGGCGCCGCATTACTTTTTTAATACACATCTACTTTAAGGACATTGTTTATAAACATAAATGTATTCTAGTGATATAAATTGCGCGCTTAGGCTTTCCCGAAATTCCATCGATAAACGAAGCGTTTTAGAATTGTCAAACGTTGTTTTTATACTGCTTGCCAAAAAAATGTATAACTTTTTTATTTAACAAAACCAATTCATTTTAATTTGCAAATTATCTTGAATCATTTTATCATTTTATCAAGTTTAGAATTTATACGAAAATAAGTGCTGATATAATAAGTTTTGAAAATTTGTTGGAAATTTACCATAATATGGAATTCTAATATTGTTGTTTGGGATCAGATTTTTTTTTATAATGTTATTAAAATTGCTAGTTTAGTTTCCTTGTATTAATTTATTTCAATCTATTATTAATGAGTTCATTAATAATTTTGTGTGGAAAGTTATTTAGAAAAAGGTTAGGTCTTACTATTTGTATGTATAAGGGATGTTTATATAGAAAATTCAATAATTGAGCAGAGTATTTTTATTTTCGAAACTAATTATTAGAGATGAAACCATTATCATTTTCAATAATGCTGATCTTAAGAAAGTTGACAATATTATTGTTTTCTATTTCATGTTTGAATTCTTATCTTTTATGTATCTTTTGATATAAAAATCTCGCGTCACAAAGTTTGTCGCCACTAAAGTCTTAAACTACTTAACCGACATTCATAGAATTTTGTACACTGTGTATAATTTGGTTCAACTTAAAGGATAGAATACTTGTTATCTCCAGTAATTACTTTAATATTTGTTATTGAAAATTAAATGCTTATTATAGGGCAAAGAATCATAATCATTTATATTTTCTATAAATTCATAACAGATGGCGGTGTAAGTTAGTTTATTGTCCAACACTCCAACGTCTCACGTTATCTAGGTTGGATAAGCAACCAATGGATGGCGCCATGTTTTGATTTCTTGATGCTACAATTTTATCTTCAGAAAGAATTACAAAAGTATCGTCTAAGTACCTGAAGTAGGCAATAATTTAAAAATCCAATTTATTAAATATCTTAGATTCTAAATCTTGCATTACCATGTCACCTAAATTATAAAAAATCGAGGAACACATGTAGTTTCAAAAGTTTTTCTATAAGAAGCTTTGATAGGTTAAAGATAGGTACAATGCAATAGGAATTTAATTACTTTTTTCAAATTTGGCTGATGTTCAAGAAGTGAATTTTAAAATCTAATACCATCTTTTTTAATACTGCTGAGAACCAAAGTTAAAGGAACATTAGCAAAAAGAGAATTTACTTCAAGAATCATCATAGTGACATCAGAAGGAATATAAAATAAAAAAGATTTAGATTTATGAAGAGCAGTAGTTAATACATTGTTAAAAATTTTGACATAGTATACGTAGGAGAATTAATGGCGCTAGCAACAGGGCTTGAAAAAATAATTTTTGTGTATTTTTGGAAGATTATAAATTCTAGCCAGATTAGTATTCTCTGTGATCAAAACGAGAAATAAGTTCTGAAACTGTTTGATTTCTCTCAAGTATTCCAGACGAGAGAAGGAAATTAAACAGAAACTTTGTAATTAAAAACTATGCTTCATTACTACCACTTAAGGTTTGGCCAATGGTATATTAAAATTATTAAAATTATACGTACTAATTTAATTCTTTACATAACAAACAATATTTTTATTTGCCTGAAACTTTGATCTAGATTCTTAGAATTTTGGGAAAAGATGCCCATAATTATCTTTAGTTCAGTCTTGATAATCGTGATGATTTCGCTGTTAAAGATTTATAATCTTCAGTATAAATAGCAGTGACTTTAGTACCAGTGTATCAGTCAGGGTTCTAAAATCCTTCAATAAAAAAATGAGGATTTACACTCAATCTCTTCTCTTTACAATCAACATTCTTCTGCTTGATTCTGTTCGTAAGTGCGATATATAATTTTATATATTATATGACATACTACCAGCTTTTCTAGAAATAAACGTATTTCCAGTATACCTAATAATTTTTCGGAAAACGAATACACGCCTTTGGCTACCATTCAGAATTAGTGGCTTGAATTTAGAATTTGAAATTGTTTACGTTTTTACAATTGAGTGCCAGAGTATGAAGTCTTGATCATTTATTGTTGACTTTAATAGAAGATGAAAATAATTTTAAACGACATTCGCCATTTTGTACAGGATCCAGACCAAGCGATCGTGAATTAAATACTAATAATGATAATAATAAAAACCATGAAAACAAAAAGTTAGTCCACCGTGACCGTTTATAATAGTATGTTAGAGACACCAGAGATGCAGGGAGTCGCGGACCAAGAGGAATAGAATATATGGAATTTGATTCTCAAAGTCAACTAGCTATGTCCCTTGTTTTAGTTGATATTTGAAAATTTTGGAAATCAAAATTCTAGATCCATTTTCTAGGATAATTCTTTTCATAAAACAATCTACTCTACCTTACGCCTTTATTACAAAAATTTCATTTTTTTCTTTCAGCGTTAGTTTTAGAAACTGAGACAAGAACTACGTATGCTATCTGAAAAACAAACAAAAAAATAAAATAAAATTTTCGGGCAAAAATAAAAATGAAAAGGCAGCCAACCACATCCCCTTCCTTCTCTTTTTCTTTCTTTCGTCTTTTTTATTTTTATTATCATCGAATTACAATAAAATAAAAAGCATAAATAAATAAATTTGCATTACCAACGTTTCGGTACTAGTACAGTACCCTTATCCAGGCAAGAAAAATTTAAATTGTAGAAATTGATAGCACCCACGAGCAGGTGCACTCTCTTTAATACCTAAGAATAGAATGAGTGTCAGTAGGGCAATCTGTTGTTTATGATTTTTATTCCTAATTAAATTCACAGGTTTTTTTTTATTCTAACAATCAATTATGAAAAATAACCTTGAAGGACCGCTCTAGTTGACCCAGCTTCATGGTTTCTGCTGACAAAACAAATTGGGATAGAGCTGAAAGACCTATTCAAATCATTTATTTGGCTTTAAACCTTCTATTTTTAATTATCAGTTATAACTTTGTTAGTAATAAGGCATTCAGGATTGAATCATGGTGCGGATGCGCGCGATACAAGCTAGTGAGCCCGTCGGGCAGTCCTCACCGTTTGGCTGTGATCCCATTTCCTTCGTTTGACCAATCAGCACGCTAGCCGCCGTTTCCACTACTGTCAGGAGCCCCAGCGTCAAGCCGTTCAGCCTCGAGCGAACAAGGAAGTGATCCCAACTTGAGCGTGCAGACATACTGCGCTTGCGCTAGGACGCTTAAGAGGAACACGAAGCGACGACCCGTTACCATGGCAATAATATGCCGCGCCGTATTCGTCTTACGCATAGCTAGCGCAAGCGCAGTAACTCTACCTGTTAAAGTTGAGGTCACTGGAGCAAGGCAAGAGTCAGCCGTTCTACGATCTTCGAAAGTGTAGCAGGATACTTTCAGCCTATCTATTCTTATTAAATAAACCGAGTCTTTTACAGAACTGATCCGTCTCTTTGATAATTCTCAACCACCACGTTAGCATCAATGCTTCTTCAGTCACTTGCTCTTTGATCTTTTTGCAGTTTTTGATCATTATTTTAAACTCTGGGAATTTGTTCACTCTCAGCTGGAGGATTCATCGTGATTAGGGATGGGCGATACCGGAGAAATTCTTTAGGGATCGATCTTTTTCACTTAGAAGATCGATCTTTTGTGTCGATATTTAGTGAGTCGATTTTTTATTGGATCGATTCCTTGACCCCAGAATCGAATAAGCTATTCTTTTATTTTTATTTATTTATCTGTCTGCCTTATATTTTCGTGCCACGGCGTACATATTTTTTTATCTTCATTGCTCCTCTAATTTTTTCTTTTGTGCTCCAGACTGCATCACAATCTAGAATGTTCAAATATCAGATTTTGGTTTGAATTGTAATCTCGTTCTTTTTAAATTTCAATATTCAATTTGCTGAGAGTTCAAAGTACAGTTTTTGAAGAAAGAAGTCAAGATGACATTTCAACTGATTCGCAACATTACAGCACTATTGCCAGAAAATTCTTGCCAATCGTCGCAATTTCTCTTCCATCTGAAAGATTATTTTCTAGATCAGGAAACACTTTAACGGTGGATAGAAGCAGATTTTCAGCAGAAAATTTGAAAACTCTCTTACTTCTAAATTCTTCTTAAGGCAAGGATCGGAATTTGCACTGATTGTAAGATCAGCTGGTAAAAATGATTTTAGAGATCGAAATTATTTGTTCCAATCGTCAAGCTGAAGATTTAATCATTATTTATAAAATTTTCGCTGCGCGCGAAAGTATTGTAAAGATAATTACGCTTTACATTAATTTACTTCATTCTTTTTGAAAGTTTTATTTGTCCAGAAACCTGTACTTCCAAACGTTCAAATGAACGAAACGATTTTCCCCATTTCTATTGTACCTATGAATATTGTTTGAACTGCGATTTAAAATATTCATGGTTATTACTTTTTAATAACAAATTATTTCCAATGAATCTATTTAGGACATTTTTTAATCGATCTTAAAAGATCAATTCTTTCAAAATCGATTCTTCTGATTCGATTTCTGATTCGATTTCTGATTTAATCTTTACGAGAGAATCGCCCATCTCTAATCGTGATGTCAGCAGCCTTCGTTATTTCTCTGCTACGCGTCAATCTCTGAAAGCATATTTTCCCAGTCGCAAATGTGTGCTACATCGAATGGGTCAACTAGAGCCTAACCTAGAAATAAATCTAACCTAGCCTAACCTAACCTAACCTAACCTCACGAAACACAATTAAACTGTTTGTCTTGTCTCGTTGTGTTTGCGGTACCGTTTCATTCAGCTTCGGCTTAACGTGCATAGAGGTTCAACCTATCTTAACCTAACAAAACCTGACCTACCCTAACCGATTACGCTGGCAACCCTGTTCTTGCGTACTTTCATATTTTGACATTAATAGTAGTAAATGTCTGGAGTTTCGTAACCGCTTGTTGCTAGCATTATTCGCCTGTGTCTGTAACCAGGGGACCTCCACGTGGTCACGGTGCGCAACGGATCCACATTGGCTGAGTCCCTGGGTAAACGGCGTTTATGCCGTCATGGCAGACACAGGTAAAAAGTGTATTACGATGCAGAGAAAAACCCTAGCATCGGCGTCTATTCAGGCTGGGAAAGCGGGCTCTCCGACGTCGTCATCATGCAACCGTAGCTCTTCACCAATGGATCACTTGGTTAGTGTAGAGTCTCATGCTACAAGGAAAAAAATCGCGAGCATTTCTCAATCGCATGTCTACAAGAATAGCTCGGATTCATTCTATTACATTTGCAGTAAATATGAAGTGAGCAGTTTGCGAAAATCAATCGACGAGAAAGTGAAAAGTCTTTGCGAAAAGTGTTTTGACCATAAATTGCTGCACTAATAAACAAAATGGGTGCCTCACGTCATTTGCAATTCCTGCAGACTTATGTTGTATTGTCTAAAAAATTCAAACAACGAAAAGTACCACAAGTACTCTACACCAACCACATGGAAAAAAACCCGTTATTTCGAAGGACTGCTACTTTTGCATGAATTCCGTCAAAGGATTCAACGCCAAAAATAAAAATAACATTCAGTACATTAATGTGTGCACAGTCACAAGAGCAATTGAAATCAATGAAAATGCACGCCAGACTGATTAAAGCGCTTGAGAAGATGATAGAATGGAAGTTGAAAGTCAATGTCACGGAGACGGTAGTGAAACCAGTGATCGAACAGAAAATAGTTCTAATGATTCCGATGAAAATGACGAAAAATATGATGAATATAGCGTGCAAAAAATGAAATTAAAGGTTCCAATATTAGTGTCGCAACTAGAACTGAATGATTTTATTAGAGATCTTGGATTACCGAAAGACGGCGCTGAATTTGCCGCTTCATTTCTAAAAAGAAGAAATCTTCTAGAGCCAAAGACAAAAGTTTTATTCTTTCGCAACAGGGACAAAGAATTCAGAAAGTTTTTCGCTAAAGACGAAAAGACGTCTTTAGTGTACTGCACTGACGTTAACGTACTAATGAACCACTTTAAGAAAAATGTGTACAGAGACGAAGAATGGCGACTTTTCATTGATTCGTCAAAACGCAGCATTAAGGCTGTTTTACTGCATAACACGAATAATTACGCTCCTATCCCTATAGCTCACTCAACGGTCATCCAAGAAGAATATAACAATGTTAAAATGCTTCTTGAAAAAGTTAATTACACGAATCACAAATGGAAAATATGTGGTGAGCTCAAAATCATAAAAATGATATTAGGCCAACAATCGGGTTTCACAAGAGAGCCATGCTTTGTATGCATGTGGAATAGCAGAGATCGAGCCAATAATTACAGCAAAAAGCATTGGCCTTTAAGAGATTCATTAAAACCTGGTTTTCATAATATCTTCAAACAAAGCCTCGTTGATCCAGAAAAATTGTACTACCACCCCTCCACATATTGCTTGGGCTCATGAAGCAATTTGTCAAGGCTTTAGACAAAGATGGACAATGCTAAAAGTATATATCCCTTAAATTCCCTAATGTTTCAGACACTAAATTGAAAGAAGTCTTTGATGGACCACAGATTGGAATATTGACAAGAGATACTAATTTCGTGAGCCACATGACGAAAATTGAAATGGACGCTTGGGAAAGTTTTAAAGCAGTAAACGCAAATTTCCTCGGTAACAACAAAATTCCAGACTACGAGAATATTGTTTCGAAAATGATAAGAAACTACAAAAAGTTAGGCTGCTTGATGAATTTAAAACTTCACTTTCCAGATTCGCATCTGGATAAGTTTCCAGAAAATGTTGGTGATTTCAGCGAAGAACAAGGGGAACGTTTTCATCAAGACATAAAAGTGATGGAACAACGATATCAGGGTAGATGGGACGAGTTCATGATGGCTAATTTTTGCTGGATGTTAAAAGAGGAAACGAATGTAGTTCTTAAACGTAAGCGTAATTCTTTGCATCGTTTCTTCGAAGAAAAAAGGACACGTTATAGCAGGAAGAAAATAGACTGAAGTAGGTCTATAAGTCAATTTAATTACAATAAAAAGTAAGATAAAATGTAAAAACGAAAGATAGTATAAATATATCCCTTAAGTCTAAGAAAAGCAGAGAGAAAAAGTTTTTGAATATAACTCTTATTCATTTGCATGCTTAAGGTACAGTTTTACATTTCAGTTGATACAAACATTGTCAGGTTAATTGAAATGGGGCCAATTCTACTTGTAGTTCTAAGTTTCTTCAAATAAGTAATGTTCGTCTAAATTTTTAACCACCTGTAGTACAATGAAATCAATTGTATTGTGTTACAACGGGAGCACTTAAGTTAAGTTGTGTTGCGTGAAGCAAAATTTCGTTAGGTTCTTTTAAGTTAAATTCATTTGTAGGTTAAGATCGAGTTAACCTATCAAATATAGCACACATTTAAGACTGAGAACCGTACGCTTACATAGCTACACGTGTGGTTGAATTTCATTCGGCTAGGTTAGGTTAGGTCAGGTTTTGTTAGGTTAGAATAGGTTAAACCTCTATGTAGGTTAAGTGGAAGCTGAATGAAACGGTACCGCAAACACAACGGGACAACACAATGAGTTTAATTGTGTTACGTGAAGTTAAGTTAGGTTAGATTAGGTCAGGTTTTTTTAGGTCAGGATAGGTTTGACCTCTTTGCAGGTGAAACCCAAGCTGATTCAAACGGTACCGCAAACACAAAGGGACAACACAATCATTTTAATTGTGTTTCGTAAGGTAAGGTTAGGTTAGGCTAGGTTAGATTTATTTTTACGTTAGGCTCGAGTTGATCCATTTGATGTAGCACACATTTGCTAATGAGAAAATATGCTTCCAGAGCTTTACGTGTAGTACAATAAATTTCTGTTACTTTAGGTTAGGTGAGGTCAGGTTCTGTTGGGAAAAGTTATGTTAAATAAGTTGATATCAGACAAGGATTTATCCTTCACAGTTGTCGACATGTTTTTTAGGTGAAAATTTGCATCAATGGCATTATTTTGAAATTTATTTGCCTCAGTACATGATTTTTCGTCATTTTTTGAGGTTATGGCTCAACCATGACGGAATGGGTGATTTTTGATACTGAATTTAAATTCAGCGCCCCAAAATCCATTGGAATACGTGTGTCTTGTCACCAGATCCGCACACTTTTTTTTGAGTGGCTGTGTAATTATTGGTCTTACGTTTTAAAGTTTTATCATAAAAAATTATTTTTTTGGGTCAAAAGCTACGACTGATAACATCATTTAAATTCCTAAAATAATACAAACTTTTTGTTCAGAAAAAGGATTACCTTCGAATATTTTTTCTGTAATGTTAATTAAAATTTTTTCATACTTTTCATCATTGGTTTACGTCCTTAGGCTTACGAATAATTAATAAAAATTGCTTTATAAATAAAAAATTGTCCAAAATCACTTGATCATGCTCTAGTGCTATTTTATGACAACAATCCAAAGTAATTATAGCAATTATTGTAAATGCGAAGTAAATTTGTTAATTTTATATTTAAAAAGATTTTTTGTAATTAAAAGTATATATGTTGAATTTAATTTAATTTACTAATAAGTAATCAAAATATAATAAGTTAATAAAATAAAATAAATCATGATAAAGTGGGTCCTTTCCAAAGTTTAAATTGCATTTTATTCTGTACAATCTCGTTATCACGAAGCCATACATATACAGATCAGAGAATATAAAATTGAAGTGCTTTAAGGAATACTCTAAGATTGATAAATGTTGAGTAAGTATTATAACATTACGCAAAATTTGACAAAATCTCGTGAGACTCTGTAAAGCTCTTGAAAATGCTTTCAAATTAAATTAAATTGTGGAAATTGTTTGATTTTTTAAAATATTATTTCTGGAATTCCTGACTTTTATCTATCTTTCCTTTTCCGACAAAATGCCCTGGATTTTTTCTAATTTCCAGGATTTTTCCGAGCTCTGACCACTCTTTGGCAATTTAACATTAAAATTCAACACGAAACATAATAATTTTTAAGTTTAGCGAGGAAGTGAGACGCAAGGTTCTTCTGAGAAGTGGTTTGAACGATGCATATTTAAACATCCTAAAAGAAAAGAGAAAGAAATTCGATCAGAAAAGCAGATAATTAATTGTTCTTTGATACGATAACGAATCTTCAAACTACAGACTTTGGGATAAAGAAGCAAAGAAAATCTACACAATCAGTCAAATTCATCTTAATTTTAAAGAGAAAATTAAGTTCGATCAGCATATCGACCTATTAGAAAAGTAACGGATCTCTGAAAATCAAGAATTTGAAGAACCTGAATCACGGAGTGATGATCAGAAATATGAAGATGCCAACGTTGACGCAGAGCAGCCAGCTATCGGAGAGGAAGCCGTTCAAGAGTGCCGGGAGCCAACTATAAAAGAGGAAGCAGTTAAAGAGGTCCGGCGATCACGTGATCGCAGTAAAATACTGCCATCGCAACGCTTCGGTGAACCTGACGCGTTTATTGCTAACGAAGTACCATTGATCAATGCGCAGGCCATGTAAAGTGCCGATGCCGAAAAATAGAAGGTCGCCATAAACGAAGAGATGCAGGCACTTAAAGGAAATTTTACCTGGAATCTCACCACCCTGCCACCTGGCAAACGTGCTATAAGCTGCAAGTGGATTTTTACCATAAAAACCAATGTAAATGGTGAGGTCTGGTACAAAGCGAGACCTGTCGCTAAGGGATTTCGACAGAGAGAAGCAATCGATTACTTCGAGACCTTTGCACCTGTCATCCGATGCAAATCGGTGAGGATTCTAGTAGTAATTACAGCGGAAGAAGAGTAAGAGATAATAAAATTCGACGTTAAGGCAGTTTTCTTGTATGGGAATCTACAATAAGATATCTACATTATACGGCTTGAAGCAGTCTTAGCGACATTGAAACGAGAATTTCGTTCGATTTCTAGAAGACTTCAATTTCAGAAGCATTGAAAGTCACAAGTGTGTGTTTGTAGGTAACGCATGTAATTCAATTATTTATTTAGTTTTATATGTAGCTGATGGACTAGTTATAAGCAAAAATGTAAACGCAATTAATAAAGTTATTAGCTATCTTCAGAGCTACTTTCAAATTACTACCAATGAAGCGAATAAATACGTCGGGTTTAAAATCGAGCGGAATCGCGTTAAGCTCACTCTTAAAATAAGTCTACTAAAATACATTGAAAATTTAATTGATCCTTTTGGTATGAGTGAAGCAAAACCATCGAGTGTACCGGTCGAACCTGAAATTTACCTGTGTAAAAGTTCTGAGGAGACAAACTATTTTTTTCCACAATTACTCAATTTTCGATATAATTTTCCATGTGCATACAATATTTTATAAATGAAATAAAACAATTTTAGAGTACAGTTTTCAAATACTAGCTTCATTATTCATAGGGCTGTAATTTACATGAAAAAATGACCTACGTATTTAATCTGATAATGAGCTTGACAATGTATTGGAATCTCCTAAAATATTATAAAGTTCTCTAAATTTCCTGAAAATCGTTTAAAACTAGTAAAATATTTCAAATACCTCAAGATCTTTTCAAAATCTTAAAAAAAATTGAAGGCCTTTAGAATTTATTAGACTTGTGATATTTTCATGTATAGAAATCTGCATTATCATCAGAGATGGGTAACATCAATCAGTTTAGATATCATTCCACTAATCGTGAAAATAGAAATCAATACTATCGACGAAGTTCACTCTTTAAAAAAGAGAAAATACTAAACCTCTTATTTCCCCGTGGGGAAATCGGAATTTCTGTGGATCGAATCCCAGTTGAACGATGTAAATAATCTTCTTCTGTTTAATTTAATATTATCTTTTTCTTATAAAAAGTGACTACGGTTACCAAAAAATGTCCTGAATTTTTTTAAATTTCTAGGATTTCCTTGGCATGTAGCTACCCTCCTACAATTTATCATCAAGATGAAGTGCAAAGCATAATGACTTAGGTAGTCCTAAGCTCACCAAAAATGATAAACTGCTATGTAATCCGAAAAAGGAAAATATTTAAAATGCAAGATTTTTTGAACTGGACTTGAATTAGGCTTCAACCTCCGCATTAAATGTCTGTGATGGAATAAATGAATAAAGATAGCAATGTTCTTCACGAGTTAATAATGGTAGAGTTACGTCGGCAACATCACCATATATCCGTCCTTTAACTTTTTCATAGCAATTAGGATTTTCTCGCTGAGAATTTGGAATAGAAACATTTTCCTTAGGAACCACTAATAAACAAAGTCGATCAAATCTGATTATTCCAATGATGAACTTTTTTTTTTCGTTACTACTTGGTGAAAGCTTTCTGGTACAGCTTTAATAAGATGCTGTCCCTGCAACCCGTGTAAAAATGAAATCAGAAATCCGACCTGATCCCGGCTAAATAGCCCCCAGTGAATGCTTGTTCGAGAAATGATGCCAATATGAACGGCTTGAGCTAATGCGCCTGCGTTAGGGTCACGCGTTCGTTGGCGAGTTTATTTTCATTGAATTCTAAAGACTAACTTATCTATTTCAGAAAATAAATTTAATGACAACAATTCATGCACATTTTTGTGCATTTTATGATTATTATTAATTTTAATTACAAGAATTAGAGGGCGCTGTTGTAGCTTACAAGTAGCATCAAGGATTCGGGAATCAAAGTCTAGGAAAAATGGAGCATAGCGAAGATAAAACTACGAAATTAGAAAAAAGGTCAATCTCACAATTCGATGGAATTCTAGATTCCTGGGAAAACTCAATTCTAGATTGCATCAGGGATGAAGTTTAAGAAATTGTGAAACGTGAAGTGAAACCCATAAAAGATGAACATGAGAAATATGCAAGAGAGATTAAAGAACTCAAACAAGAAAGAAAACTCACAAAACAAACTATAAAATATCTAGGATGTGCAGATTAAAAACGAGAGCATAGCTAGAAGGTGCAATATTATCTTCTTCGGATTCGATGCTCCTGCTCGTCCACGCATGTTAATCAATCCCATGATCACTTTCATCAAAGAAATTCTAGAAGTTAGCATCACCATCGGTGATCTAAAATACGCCAAGGTCTCAAAGATATAGTCAACAAATCCAAAACCACATATTTTTATTTCGTTCACTTTACTTATCATGAAACAAGAAATTATGGGTCGACGAAAGCTTTTCAAAACATTTTGACGTAAATGGTGAACTTTTTTAAAGCATTTGGAGTTTCTGGACTAGGATTAAGAGGTATCTTGAAGAATTTGATCCTGGCATTCCTCGATGATATTGTGACCTTGGCCGAATCCGCAACAGACGTTCAATTCAAGTTAAATGCTTCAGAGTTTTACTGTAGAATTAATCAATTACAAGTCAACGTAGAAAACACTAAGATCTTGGCTTTTTATAAAAGCGCAAAAAATATGAAATTTTCGAAATTTACATTAGGAGGGATAGAGGTGAAACAAGTAAAATCGTACTGCTAGCTAAGGATATTTTTTTTAAAGTATAGGGGCACATAGCGAGAATGTAAAAGATCAAAAATCTAAAGCTAATGTAGCATAAGGTGTGTTTGAGCAAACTCTTTGCAAAGCAACACCAAGATTGTTGATAGTGGCAAACCATCTTTTTAACTCTGTTATCTCAAAGAATTTATTATATGATGTGAAAATTTGGTCTTTAAGATATTCTCATGAAATTAAATCTACGCAGGTGAAATATTTTTAATCAGTATTAAACCCGGCTTGCAACACTCCTAATTACATGATTAGACTAGAAGCCATTAAATATAAATTAGAATATGAGTGTGTGACAAGGGTAATCAGGTTGTGGATCCAAATTCTAGCGATGCCTGAAAAAAAAGTTGTTTAAGAGGTGCTACAACAAACTAATTAATAGCAATATGGAAGGCAGGAGTGGAATAATTAGTAATTTTAGGTTTGTATAATATATCAAGACTAAAGTTGCTCTTTCGGCACACTTCACGTCAACTAAGTATCTATAATTAAAAAATGATTTTTTAAATTATATTTTGTATGAATATTCCGCTAGGAATCGAACCACACAACTTCCGATTCCTGGTCGGGTGCTTTACCCTTAAACTACTAAAGAGATCGCAGGAAAATCATTTCTCAGAAATACAGACATTATTTTACCAGGTTTCACGAATTTAAATTTCTTCGAGGAATTTATATTATCATCGGAGAATAATAGATAATTTTAACGTCTTTTCAGATTAGACCGGGCTAGCAATAAAAACATTTTTAAAATGATTTTTTTTAAAAAGATCTTCCATTGAACTCCGCTGAGAATTGAACCACAGAACTTCAGTTTGCTGGTCGAGAATTTTTGTTATTCTCTGTTGGCAATACAGATTTCTTGAATAAATCATATTTATAACTAAACTAAAATTATAATTAAATAATAATTTAAAAATCGAACCGAAATTTAATTATAAAAATAATTGCTGACATCCGCTAGAAAAACATCCAAAGCCGTTTAGAATTGTTATTTCTATAATATTTTCAACATGAAATATAAAGTTTGTCCCACTGTGTATGTGCAAAGCGGCACTATTCAACCACACATTTTGTTCAATAATTAATTATATTTGAAGTATAAATGAAATTGTATTTACCAACAAGGTTAGTAAAAATCACTATTGTGAAAAACGAAATAAAAATCACTGCCTGCATTTTCTTGAAAAAGCCCACTTATCAAGAATTTGGATAGTATATTTACGAATAAATATTCTTAAAATTGTTACAGAGTATCTTATACTAAATTTTTCTTTATTTAAATAGAAAGATAACAAATTTTAATTGAGTAGTGATCATATCAGATAATATTCTATGATAACAATGATTACACAACCTTATGTATAATTTTTCACACTAGCAAATTCACATTAATTTAATTATTATGTGACGTTTCGTCTCACCTACTTGTGTAAACTTCGGCATTTAAAACAAAATGTCTGCTTAGTTTAAAATAACAATTTTTAGAATAAAATATAATAAATGCTGATGAATATTTTTTCACTTTCTACGTGGATATGAAGAAAGCTCTGTAATCAAGTTATTCGTATAAAAAAAAATTATAGCAGGCTCACTTTGTATATAAAGTGAAAGGCCTTTTTTAATCAATTATACAATATTTTTTGAATAGTCAAAGGTGCTTTTTAATTATTAAAGGATTGATGAAACCTTTCTGATAAACCGGTGCTAAAATCACTGCCAATTCATACTTAGGAACACTTAGCTTTTTAAGGAACGTCATCATGATTTTTAAAATATACACAATATTAATGACAGACGCTATAAGATAATGTTTTAACAGGAATGAGATCTGATGTTTTATAAAGTATTTCTGATTATTATTTACTGTATACTCATAATACGTTTAATTCGAAAAATATTTTTTCGAGTAACTGTCGAGCCACAATAATCTGAATGGCTGGGGAGACAATCGGGGAACCGAAAACTTTAGTTGCTTCGCTAGGAAGCCAGAGAGAAAAATTTGGGTGTGTGTGCCATTTATCGCTAGACTGGGTAAGCTGCTCTCTATAAATCCAGATGCTATTCTCGACACTCTAAAAGATTCCGACGGAGGATACTTTGTGAAAAACGAGCTGATCTTAGCTCACCTGATCAAGAATCATTTGTTTGTCTTTATAAGGTCTAGGGAAAAGGAGGTGACACTTTGAAGGCAAAAATACTCACCTGTAGCTCAATTGGGCCTATTAGGATGGCTAGACGATGAAATTCTTACCCTCATCAGGGTGAAGTGGGACCTGAAGTTTTTTAGCTCTTACAAGTCTTCTGGTGCGGATTCCATTTACCCGGTCTTATTATAGAAGACTAGAGAATCCATCAAAAGCTGCTCGTGAGACTTTCTAGGGCTAGTATGACACTGAAATGTGTCTTGATGGCTGGAAAGGTACGCGAAAAATGTTGATTCTAAAAGCAGGCAGGATCGCTTATACTTCAGTCAAAGATGACTGTTACTTCAGCATTACATCCTTTCTACAGAAAAGAGTGGATATTTAAGAAGCTTTCAACTGCACTTCTAGAGACGTGATCAGAGCGGCCATGACTGCACATGGTGTGCCAAATGCAATCATGAAACGGACCTGACATCTACTGTGATGCTTAGCAGTAAACGCACTGCTTGATCTACTTACATGTAAGGGATACCACATTGTCAGACATGCTAGCAATATGCTGGTCATCGCATGCGCGTCGGCATCTTAAGGGTAATGTAGCAAGCATTGCAAATAGTTGATTTCTGGTGCAAGAAGTTCAGAGTCATAGTCAATCCTATTTAGACACACGCAGTTGTAATCAATTGAGTTGAGATGGAAGCTTCTAATGTGTCCCCTAAGGGTTTACATTTTTCTTACACCTTCTCTATTCCTTTACAAACCCTCCACACACTTACTTGGTGGTGGAAGGGGGAC
>NC_046666.1:14828671-14832718 GCF_010883055.1 Belonocnema kinseyi | reverse complement strand
CGAGACTCTTCCAGAGTGCGAGGCGGGAATCGAACCCGCAAGCCGAAGGAGTGGGTCCAAAGCCTACGCTTTAGCCCCCACGACCATCGTCCCACTCTTAATCAATTAAGTTTAAAAGTGGAAAAAAAGGCTAGATAGAAATTGGGTGGATAGCAACTGAAAATCGAAGAACAAGCAAAATATCTAGAAGTCATCCTAAATAAGAAACTGTTATAGAATAGGCACCTAAAAAGTATGCTCAAAATGTTGTTAGCATCTCTATGGTTCTGTAGAAGACTCATAGGATTAAGCTGAATCCTGAATCCGGAAAAAAATTATATGGATCTAGTGATCCTGCGACCTAGGGGAACCTTCGCGGCGGTGGTCTGGTAAAGCTGGGTCAAACTTTCTACTGTAAAGTGCCGCCTAAAAAGAATCTAGGGACTTGTTCTGATAGATGTGACTAGTGCTTCCAAGTTAACACCCATGATATTATGGGGCCACTAGCAAGGTGAGAACCCTTTCGTTTTACTATTTAGCGCGCTGATTCGAGAACAGTATATCACTCGGTAAAATTAAGGGGGGATTGGACACTGGCAACTAAAGCTAGAAATCGAAAAATATTATTTTTAAAAAACGCATTCTTTTAGAAAACAAGACGGTGCATGTTTTTTCCTCCAGTGGAAAAGTTTTATCTGATAGTTTTCGAGATAACCATACTAATTATTTTAAATGAAGTCTATTCGGAATTAATTTTTGGTCTCTTGCTCGTCGCCACATCTACAGTTATTGAAGTTTTTTTATAAAATTTAAAGACATTTTGCTTTAAAGTCTCTTCAGAATTATGATATTAGCGAATGTTCATATCATTATCCATCACGAAATAAAAAACTGTTTTCTAGGCCATTGTAAAGTTAATTGCCTTATAATCTTCGATCGCTTCGTTTATCAAGCGAAGTTTGAGCAAATATAAACTTCCTGTGGAGAAAATGTTTAGAAAAATATAAGAAAGTTGAATTTGAAAACCTTTTTTCGAAAAACCGATTAAGTAAAGAATCGCGAATGTGAAACTTGGAGCGTGCTACTCGTAACAATCCATGTCTATTAGACTGTTCGCAGTACCTACATTTAAGTCCGCCTGTATGACTGTCGCCTACAAGAGTTTCTTTCGCGCACTCCAAGTTTTGCATTTACAGTTTTATACCTATTTAGTTTGTTGAAAAAACTTGTTGACATAAAATTTTCTTATTGTTTTCTGAAAAACTTCTCCACAGGAAGTTTTTATTTGCTTAGACTTCGCTTGATAAACGAAGCGATCGAAGATTATAAGGAATTAAATTTGCAATAGCCTAAAAAACAATTTTTTTAATTGTGATAAATATTGTTATGAACTTTTCACTCGCATCATTTTGCTGAGGATACTTTATGGAGTGGTGTCTTAAAATTTCATTCAATAATTTTTAAAACTGTGGATGTGACGACGAGCGAAAGACCAAAAAATATTAAAAATCGACTTTAGAAAAAAACGTCATGACCATGGTTATTTTAAAAATTATAAAAGGTTCAACTTTTTCGCTACAAATTCATTTTTTTAAGGAATTTATATTATCATCGGAGAACAACAGATAATCTTAACGTCTAATCAGACTAGACAGGGCTAGGAATGAAAACGTGTTTAAATTGATTTTTTTTTAAAGATCTTCCTCTGAGCCCCGCTGGATATTGAATACTCTTTTTTCAAATGCGCTTACATACAGAATAACTTTTGGTCCATGAGAAAGTCATTTTTGCTTTAAAGTTTTCAAAAATTATTTATTTATTATTTATTTATGTTTGAGGTAATAAAAATTTTAAAGTAAAAAAAGAAGAACGATAACGAGGAACTTCGTATTTTTAGCGTCGACTAAATTTTCCACTCCAGGAGTAAACATTATCTATAAATACTTAACGAACACGTGATATTCATTAGTGTCATCAGCCGTGATTTATATTATATGATACGTACTTGATTTTATAAATGTCAACGATTCTAAGAAAATTTTTCGAGATTTCGCGATGAGTTCAAGGTACGATTTCAAACCCATGATCTTACTTTAAAAAATAGTCGTAAATTAGCGCGTGTATATATTTACAAACAAAAATTTAACTGCGGAATCACTCTTTTTAATTAAAAAAATTATATCATGTCGCAATAGAGTACTTTTTAACAGTAATTATCATTATGATAAAATTATACAATTATATCGCAATAATGAAGAAACGAAATATTTTTTATCAGCGGTGTCGTTAATTTTGTTCTTGAAAATTATATACTTAAAATAACACGATTTTTTGTATTTTAGTTACTCCTAGGTATCCATTTGTGTAAGCTTAAATTAGCGCAGCTTCTAATTTCAACAACTTGAAAATTGAATTGTAAACTCTTTTCTTCCATATAAGGCGGCATGTTATCTGGTAATATAAATATTTATTTGAAAACGAATTTACTAACTTTATACTTTAAAAATATAAAATCTCATGTAATCGAAAAATATATGAAAAAATCTTGCAAATAATTAATTTTTTGATTTTCATCCTGTCAATATTTCTACGGATTTAACATAGTTTCAGAATGTTATTTAGTTCATTAAAAAAAAACATGCGCATCTAGCTTGTTTGGAAAATATTGCTATTCGAAAAAAGCGTCTTTCAAAAACATATTAGGTCATATCATACCATATACACGATACGAGGTCAAATCATACCGTACTAGACAATACCATACAAAAAGTACAATTCCAAAAATACCATACGAACAATGAGATACCAACTATACGATACCAATTATACCATACCTACCATACCATACTAATCATACCATACCATACTAACCATACCATACCATATTAACTATACCATACCAACCACGCTATACCATACCAACCATACCGTACCAATCATACTATACCAAGCTTGCTATACCAATTACACAATACTAACCTAACCACACCAACCATACTATACTGACCTTACCACACCAACCATACCATATCAACTATACCACACTAACTATACCATATTATCTATACCATATTAATTATACCACACTAACTATACTATGCCACTCCAACTTTACTATACTAACCATACTATGCTAAACATACAATATTAACCATACAATTCTGAACCATACAATACCAATCATACCGCAACATACGATACCAACAATACGCTACCAACTATATCATACCAAGCATACTATACCAACCATAATATACCAAACACGCTATACCAACTATACTAACCATACCATACTAACCATATCATATCAACAATACCATATTAACCATACCATATTAACAATGCCATACCAACCATACCATACCAACCATACCATACCAACTATAACATACCAACCATACGATAACAACCATACCCTACCAGCTATATCATACCAAGCATACTATGCCAACCACAATATACCAGCCACAATATATAAACCATACTAACCATACCATACTAGCCATATCATACTAACAATACCATATTAACCATACCATATAAACAATACCATACCATATTACAATACTATACCAACTATACCATTCCAACTATAACATACCAAACATACGATACCAATCATACCATACCAACTATATCATACCAAGCATACTATGCCAACCACAATATACCAACCACACTATACCAACCATACTAACCATATCATACTAAGCATATCATACCAAGAACACCATATTAACCATACCATATTAACAATACCATGCCGACCATACCATACCAACCATACCAACCATACCATACCAACCATATCATACCAACCATACCATACCAACCATACCATACCAACCATGCCATACCAACCATATCATACCAACCATACCATACCAACCGTACCATACCAACCGTACCATACCAACCATACCATACCAACCATACCATACCAACCATACCATACCAACCATACCATACCAAACATACCATACCAACCATACCATACCAACCATACCATACCAACCATACCATACCAACCATACCATACCAACCATACCATACCAACCATACCATACC